>NW_013952598.1:192796-194248 GCF_001266775.1 Austrofundulus limnaeus
ATTTATTGAATAGTCTATTTTTGTTATTGTTTATGTAAATTTTTTATATTTGTAACCTGCCAATAACAATTATTTGAACAACTGCAATGGTCAGTCAACAGACCACTCAGGCTTATCGACACAAAAAATAACATTTTTTGTTTGTCATAATCACATCTTGTAATTATTTGACAGGAGTTTTACTTTTAAAATGTGAGTGTGTTTAATTTAGTTATGATGTAAATACAATAAAAATTAAACCAAGATTTAGAATAATTATCATTTTGATCCATACATTAGTAATGTCTGACTGGGCCTCGTGCCACTTTATGTTCAATAAACTGGGCCCTGAGGTCAGAAAGATCAAGAACCCCTGGATCACTGAGAGACAACGGTATGTGGTCTTCTTTTTGTCTTCTACATCCTTGCATATTGTTTTAGAACATCAACATTTTTTCAGACTTTTTTTTTCTAAAGGAAGTCCCAAATTTCTATTGGATTTTAAAGATTTCAGTTGTTGTATGTTGGAAAAAAAACATTTCAACACTTCTGAATTTTTTCAGTTTAAAGTACCTGCTTTTAAAACACTGAGTATATAATAGTGAATGCCAGGGAAGAGACTATTTCAGCTTGATGCTTCAATGTTTGCTCCTCTTCATGAACCCACAGTGAAGCATTTCATTTCAACTACACTTGAATTGATCAAATTTGCAAATGTGCATTTAATTAAAGTATTAAGACTCTGTTTGGACCCTTACAGTCCCCAGGAGCCCCATAATCCTTTGCTTTATGTTTGTGCACAAAACCTAAAGTGCATTTCTACACAGATTGGGTACATCTAATTAAAACTATCAGAATTTTCTTTAGACTTATTATAACACTATAAGATTGTCACATATTTGTAGTGTTTGATTCTGAATCAAAGCAGCATAGTTTTGCTTTAAATAATCCACACCTGCCAATCATGATCACCTTACGAGCAGATGTGACATTTCTCAGATATTGATTCATTTCTATCTCAGCCCACCAATCCAAAAGCACTGAGGGGATTATTGATCTGCAGGTCTATTAAAACCAAACAAATCAAGCTTTTCTTTGGTGTTTTCTGTGTTATTTTCCTTCATGGGAGAAGTTCAACACCTCAGCTTTATAAAAAACAAAACCAAAAAAGACATAAAAAGTTTTTATTTTCTTATCTTGTTGCAGAGTTCGGAGTCTGTTATCTTTGCTACGAGCAGCAGAAACTCGTGTTTTAATGTCACGTCTGACCACAGGGCAGAAGAAATGTCAGACCGCTAACAGGCAAAAAATAAAAAAATTAAAAAAATAAACTTAACCCCTCCTCCACACAAACCCACCAGCCCATTTCCCTGGCAAATCATTGTGACCTTTACCCTTACTGTGCACACATTGTTTGTTGTTGTTGTTTTATCTYGAAATCACACAAAGACCTGTATAAAAATATATAATATA
>NW_013952598.1:195322-196602 GCF_001266775.1 Austrofundulus limnaeus
GAGGGAACCTTGCAAAACGTCAATATGTGACGAGTTGGGAGTGAGAATGGGTTGGACAATGACAATTTCTCATAATATGACTTAAAATGACATTGTGACGTTACCTCATTATTGTAAAATACAAAGTCATGATTTTTAAAATACATCATATCGAGTTTCAAAGTTATGATGACATTTAAAGCCATAAATACCTTGATTCTCAAATAGGATTTTGAAACTAATTTTTGAAACTTTAAAACTCATAAATATGACATTAAAACCCAGAATTCTAATTAATGACTTTAAAACCCATGTAAACGTTTTTCTAACTCATATTTGTGGACTTATAATAATAACATTAAAACTTAATTATGGCATTAAACTCGTATTAGTGACTTTAAAACTAACAATTAAGACTTTAAAACTCATTAATGACTGTAAAACTCAATGATGACTTTAATCAGTTAAATTTATTTTAACTTAGTTAAATGTATTTATGACATTAAAACTTATAACATTAAAACTTCACAATATTGAATTTAAAAATCCTAACAGTGACATTAGAACTCACAATTAAAAGCCAAAATAAATAATAAATTCAAGGTAATGACTTTTAATTTTATAATCAGGACCTACAAGCAGTGATTTTTTTAAAATGTGGCAAAAATGTGCTTCCATACACTTTCAGTCAGTAGAATCTTTATCCTGTTATTTATTCGCCTCACGGAGCTCAAACTGTCAGGAATCACTGATGAGTCCCAAACAAAAGAGGTCAAACACCTCCACCGGTAGGGAAACAGAAAAACGTCCCTTAAAATGGCAACGTGTCCAGGAATAACTTATCTATAGCTGCGGGCGGCGGCACCAGGTCTTCCAGTTTCAGGTAGAAGATCCTCTGCAGGCCCTGGATGCACAAAGTCCTGAGTTCTGGAAGCTTCTCCAAGAGTCTGGACAGGTGGTTGTTCCAGCGGGTCGAGCCTCCTCCCTGCGAGCTCCCGCCATCCTTCAAACACCTGACCACATTATTCTGCAGCTCCTCCACGCGCTTCGGCTCCTTCAGCCCATGGCGCTCTGCATGTGTCAAAAAAAGAACGTTCAGGGTTTAACAAATAGATTATATGATGTGTTTAGACCAGAACAGATAACACTGGAGTTAATGTATGGATCAAAAAGAAAAAAATTGTGTAGGTCTTCTGGACAAGTTCTTCTCTAATGAAACGTTTCGTCTCTCCTCCAAGAGACTTCTTCAGTCTGAGAGTTTCAGGCAAAATTCAGGCTTTTAAGCCCTGCCTCCATGTGAC
>NW_013952598.1:198177-202433 GCF_001266775.1 Austrofundulus limnaeus
ACACACACACACACACACACACACACACACACACACACACACACACACACACACACACACACACACTTCCTGTTTTGTGGCGCCCCTGTGTAGATTAAACTTACAGCAGCATTAGACATCCAAAAGCTTTTATTTTGGTAAGACTGAAGAGAGAAGAAATGTAGCAAAAATAGCAGAAAAAATAAAAAAGCTTGCATTATCAGAAAAACAAAAGTACAAAAAAGTTGTAATTTGTGATAAAATAGCAGCAACAAAAAAAGGCTGAAATTAGCTAAAAAATTGCTGAAGAAAATTAGCTTAAAAACTTTAATTAAACAAAGAACCGGAAAGTTTGCTGAATTAAGCAGTA
This sequence comes from Austrofundulus limnaeus, assembly GCF_001266775.1. NCBI lineage: Eukaryota > Metazoa > Chordata > Actinopteri > Cyprinodontiformes > Rivulidae > Austrofundulus > Austrofundulus limnaeus. Next base: position 198,527 of record NW_013952598.1, read on the forward strand.
AGAAGTTGAAATTGCCACAAAATGGTGACGTTAGTAGAAAAAAGCTTAAATTTACTGAAAAGTAGCCTAAAAGGCAGAAAACAGCTTAATCATAAAAATGTTGAAAGAAGTGGCCAGAAAAAAGCTAAATAACTGAAAAAAGTATTAGTTGCTAAAATAAAAGTCATAAATGAGCTGGATGTCTTTATATAAAATGTTGAAACAGCACAAAAATTGTGGATCAAGTTTTGTGTGGAAAAATGTCTGTGGGGAAAACAGATTATTTCAAACAGCTGTTTTGAATAAATTGTCTTAAAAGGCTCTTTAGTTTATGGTAATTATTTAATACATATATTAAATAACCATATATAGATTTATTGGTTAACTTTTCTAAGATTGTATGAAGCCGTTTTTCTCTTGGGGTAATTGATTTTTTTTAACATGGGGTGTCAAACTTAAGTCAAGGGCAGCTATCCTGCATGTTTTCCTTGTTTCTTTGCTTCGACACACCTGATTCAGTGCTTCAATGAACTCCTTAAATTCTGTAGAGGCCTGTTAATCTTCCATTCATGCAAATCGAGTGTGTTTGAGCAGGAAAACAAGAAAACATGCAGGACAGCAGCCCTCGAGGACCGGAGTTCGACACCTGTCATGTAATCTATATTTCCTAAATATTACCCATTGACTCGAACTTTTCTAGAGCCTTGTTTTCCCCTATTTTTTAAGCTTTTTAATTAAAAGTTTTAACATTTATTCCAACCTTATTCGCAACCATTTTTTTCACTGTTTATCTACATAAAGGTTCTCTTTTTTAACCATTAATCTCAGATTATGGAATTGTTTTTCATGATTGCCTGTAAGTATTTATTATCTGAATGACACTTTGAATGTCAATTTGTTTTTACAAATATTTGTATACATTGTTAATACTAATACTAATTTTCCAATTGGTTGTCTGTTTTTACTTTTTTCATCCCAAAATTAAATTTTTACCATTGACTTTGAAATTTAATGTAATTCTGCTTATATTTTACTTATTTATTTTGTGAATTTTTATTGAATATTTTTTCTTCTTTTAACAAATAATTCAAATCCATTAGTGGTTCCCAAAGTTGAGGTCTGGACTCTGTTATGGATCCTGAAACATCAAGGTGGGGTTTCAGCTGAATTACTGCCTAACTGTAAATTCATGCTAACTTAATATCTCCATAGAATAATCGTCTCATTCATTTTTATTTTTCAAGAAACACATAAAACTTAACCAAAACCTGAACACTGTGTTTGTTTTTGCTCACCAGTGACCAGTGCTAGGGTGCATATGCAGGAGAAGGTGGAAACATCCAGGTTCATCCTTTGCAGGTTGGAGGAGAACTCAACAATGCTGTCGATCCACTCCCCGAAGCCCCGCAGGCACTGCAGCCGATGCCACACCGAGCCATCGCAGAAGATCAGCTTTCCTTCCTCCGGGTTTGATCTAAAATGTCACGACAGCCAAGAGTGACGAGCTGGCACCGAAACCTGATGGGCTTCCCGTGCACCCACCGGCAGACATACATCTGTAATATTTACATCATAGGCCCAATAAAACGCAGTGAAGGTCCGCTTGGTCTGCAGGGTGAGCTCTTTACCTGTACGACAGCCGTAAAACAAAAAGCTCCAGGAAAGCGGAGTAGAAGAGGAGGTCTTGGTCGTGTTTAGGTAGAGAGGCGAACCCAGGGACTCTCTGTGCCCAACCTCGAATGACTTCCATGGATCTGGTCAGGAGGTCGTAAAACTGACGGACATGTTGAGCATCGTCTCCAAGAAGACTTCCTGGACTCTCTTTGAACTGCAGGAAAAGTTCACAGAAATGGAGAAAAAAAATCAACTATTACAGCCATGGCTAATGAATGTTAAGAGAGATTCTCCAGTTTTGGCTTCTCTCCATTGGCTCCTTGGAAAATACAGGATGGATTTTATATTTTCCCCTCTAACAGCTCTGAACAACCAAGCTCTGTTTTACATTAAAAAGCTTGTCATTCCATATTTTCTTAAAAGAGCACTTCACTCTCTGACTGCAGGTTTACTTGTGGTTCCTAGAGTTTCTAAAACTGGACTGAGAGCTGTCCGTGTGGCGAACACTCGTCTACTTTTAAGACTGGGGTTAAGACTTTACGTTTTTAAAAAAATCCTTACGGTTGGCTTGAGTTTCCCATGTGATGCGATTGGTCAGAACTTTATGGGCGTGTTTGTTTTTGTGGAATAAAATGTGTTTTTCTGTGTGTGTTATTTCACTCAAAAAGTTCCACTCCCAGAAACTGGTTGATAAAGTAGCAGGAGGGAGTTTCAACCAGCAGCTCGTCCATGTACTTCTTCTTCAACACCAGAGATCTTCTTCCTCTTCATCATCCAACAACCTGTCTTCCAATGTTGGATACATCGTCGACTGAAAAAAACAACTTCAGTCTATCTTGCATTGTTGTTTAAATGGTGTTGTGTGGCACAATGGGAGAGCTGGGGGTGAATTATGATGCTTTATCCCTCGTGTCTTCTCATGAACAAAGATGTAATGATGCCTCCCTTTTTTGAAGTATAAATCAGCCTTTAGATTGAGGGCAAACGTCCTCGCTCCGACTCTCTTTACTTGTTCTGTGCTCCATGTTTAAACACAATATTATTTCTATCATTAAAATGTATTTGTTTTCTTCCCATTTAGAAACTAAACTTGGACCACTTCCTGTTTTTTGTCCATGTCTCTTTCCTGTACGCTCAAAGGCAGATGGATTGGTTCTGTTGGAGGTTCCATCTATCCATCCATTTTCTGTACACGCTTCTTCCTTTCAGGGTCACGAGGGTCACTGGTGCCCATACCCAGCAGTCACAGTGCGAGGGGCGGGGTACACTCTGGACAGGTCACAAGTCCATCACAGGGCCTGTTTGAGGTTTTGTCCTGTTAAAAGGGAGTTGTTCTTGCACTGTCACCATGTTGCTGCTCAGGATGGGGCATCGGGACAAAGTGAAGACAACTTTTACTGACATTAATTTTATAATGCAGTATATGTGAGTGTAATTGTTGATTAAATTTGATTGTAAATGGGTTTGGATGTATCTGAACTGAATTATGGTTTGAACTTGTTTTTCTATTGGCATGATGACCTGAGAGTAATTGAATTGGGGCAACAGAAATACTGAACTGATTGATCTTAAGTGTTCATTTAGGCCAAATATAATATGACCTGGCAACAGATGCTTACTTTGGAGTAGTCGAGGCGAGATGTTGAGGGGTTTGACTCCACGTGAGCTCTGATGATGGCACTGAGGAGGGCGCTGCCATGCAGAACCGAATCTGGAGGAGCTCTGGGTTTGGACGGCAGACGACCCCTTCTACCTTTCAGTCCGTCTGTCCTCACCACTGAAGAACATAACCAATTAAAGATTGGAAAACAATGCCAACACAGATGGTGATGTTGTTTCAGCAGTTACCTTCTTTGACCATTCCCACAGCCAGACACTTCTGGAAGCGACAGTACTGACACCGGTTCCTCCTGCGCTTGTCTACGAGGCAACTTTTCGCAGCCAAACACACGTACTTGGCATTTTTTTGAACGGTGCGCTACACAGAGAGAAAGAAGGTGTCTTCAGGGGCATGTTGGACAAACAGATAAGACTGTAAAACCATCAGGCAGTTCATGACAAAACCTCCTATTCTTTGACCTTTTGTTTCAAAACATGCCTTTTTAAAATTATTTTAAACATCTATGCATTGTAAAAAAAAAAAACAATAATAACTGTATCACCCATGAAGGTTGTTTGAATTTTAATCAATAATTTTATCAAGTAAATGTAATTTTTACTTGTTGCTAGCATTAGGTAGAGATAAATACATTGGGTCAAGAATACAGATGTGTGTGTGTGTGTGTGTGTGTGTGTGTGTGTGTGTGTGTGTGTG
>NW_013952598.1:202484-204777 GCF_001266775.1 Austrofundulus limnaeus
ATATATATGTATGTATAAACTTTTAAACCTCTGTTAATTTGTTGTTACATAATTTTTTTGGAGGCATACTGAACATATAGAAGATTATGCCAAACTTGACAATAAGCTGTTAAATGACTGCTATTTTGTAAGCAACTTGTATTTTACTGCATTTTGTACCAAGCAGTCAGCATAAATCTTTTCATCTTTTACATTTTTAGTTAGATACAATTATTTTAGCAAAGTTTAATTTTACCATTTTGACTAATTTTGTGGTTTGAGTTTAACTGACAATAATTTAAATTTGTCAAACTCATTTAACTAAAAATTACATAAAATAGGGAGCAATTCAAGAAATCTGATTTAATTGCGTAAAATAAGGTCAAATTTAACCAACTAAGAAATTGCAAGTGTAAAAATTGTGTTGAATCTTACCTGAAGTGTAAATTTAGCTGTTACAATTAGTTGTTTTTACTCAAAATCATTAGTTACACTCAAAATAAGAGCAATCTGCACTCTAAAAATGAAATGTTGGATTTACTTAACCACGTTATGTGACCTGGTTCCACTTAACTGAGTTGAGTAAATTCAAAGCAACATACTCATGTTCTTTGTTTTAAAAACTGGTATATTACTTTGAATTTACTCAACTCAGTTAAGTGGAACCAGGTAACATAACATGGTTAAAGTAAATCCAACATTTCATTTTTTACAGTGTGTTGTTACACTGATTTGACTAACTTTAACAGTTTTTTTTAACAGTGATTTGTTCCTTAATTGCTTCTGAGGGTTTCATTTAAAGGAAAGTGAAACAAGAGGCAGCTCCACTGCTCTGAGAGGAATTCAACAGGCAGACAGGGCAGCTGTGGGTAAATACACAGTCGTGGTCTTTCATAATTTGGAGAATCAGCCCCCCGGGAGAATCCTGGGACTTTATTTACTCTGAAGAAATCAGGAGGTCAAAACGTGATTCTGTGGTAAAAGGTTCAGTTAGCAGGACAAGTTTCCTTTTGTCATTGAAGCCATTTGAAATAGAGATGGAATTTCTTGTACAGAAAACTTATCATAATGATTTGTTTGAATAAAATGTGCAGTTGCCTCAGTATAGTGATGCAGGTGAGTGCAGCACCTTGAAGAAACCCTTGCAGCCCTCGCACGTGCGCACACCGTAGTGCTGGCAGGCTGCGTTGTCCCCGCACACCGCGCACAGCCCCTCCGCGCTCAGCGACCCCCGGCCTGAGCACGTCTCCATGAAGTGCGCACCGTGCGCAAGGTGGAAGGGCCGACGAATTAAGCCCACCCCGGGCTGGTCTAGCTGCTGGTGATGGTTGTGGTGGTGGTGGCGCGCGTCCAGGTTCACGGACACGTGGAGAGATCCGTCCAGCTTCATCTGGCAGGTGGACAGAGTCTGAGCGCCGTGCTGAGCAGCTTGTTTCAGAGAGAAGAGCGAAAACCTGGAGAGCGCGTTCTTGCGGTGCGCCGCGGCCAGATAGTCCTGCCGGAGACCGTACAAAGATCCGGGTTCGTCCCAGAGGTGTCCCGGGGGAGGCTGGAAGTTCGTGATGGAACCGTGCGGGGGGTAATACACCGAGGGAGGGGAGATCAGCTCATCCGACGGCGGGTACCGCGCCGGACACCCGTCCTCCACCTTGACGCACGGCAGCTCCCCCTGGACCTGCATCTGGAAGAGACAGGGCGGCTTCACGTCGAACCCCGCGCCGTAAGCGTCCGGCAGGGGAGCGAAGCCGGGCCCGGCCGCGGACACCTCGCTGTTCGTTAGATCCATGCTGAACTTGACGAACTCCGGGGTGAGGAAGTCGCAGCTGCGCTCTCCGGCGGCGCTGGCGCCAGGTGGAGAGGAGGCGCACTGGGTCTGGACGCACGGCATGCTCACTGCAAACAACACAAGCCATCCATCAGAATGTCCTTACGTTCTTACACACAAACGAACATCAGAGGAGAATTTACCTTTCAGTTTCAAAGGGGTGTTCTCCTCTTGAATTTGCCTGTTTGCCCGCAGAAGGTTGGCCAGCTTTACCTTCACATTTATTCACCAAATTCATCTACTGTAGAATTTAAAATACCTCAAACTCCTATCTAGAGCAAAACGATTGATAATAATCCCATTTCCAATCAATTTTCGGCTTCTTCCTCCACTGTCTGCCCGCAGACTGGCTGCTGGAGTCACCGACAATGTGCTTTTGTTTACGCGGTGCGCAGTTTTGTGCCAAACCCCTTTACGCACAGACGGAGGGTGGCGCGCTGCCGCTGGTGTGTGTGTGTGTGTGTGTGTGTGTGTGTGTGTGTGTGTGTG
>NW_013952598.1:205124-207144 GCF_001266775.1 Austrofundulus limnaeus
TATATATATATTTCAGCAGTATTTATGCAAACTGCCATCAAAATTTCAGTCAGATTTTCCCAGGAATACATTCAAAGAGTGATTCCAAGAATAAATGGTTTTTGGAAATGTGTGTTCCATAGTCTCAGCCCTGAGATACTATTATTAGTCTAAAATTAAACTATCTACTACTATCTTTATTTGAGACTTTAAACTACTGGAACAAAATCATTTGACAATTTAACATTCCAGATGTTACAGAAAAAATCATTACTTAAATTTATCACAAAAATATGAGAAAAACATCAGGACTTTTAATTCCCTGGCATACTATTTCTTTAGCTTTTTTAAATCAAAACCATACATCTGCTGAACATTTAACAAATAGGATGTTTCGCTGAAGGAAAGTTAGTAGAAATGAACAAATAAGGGATCAATTTTTACGTTTGCCTGTTTTTACATCTTTACTCTCGTTACCATCCATAATTATATTAATCATTTTAAGCACACCTGCAGCTCATTATTTTTATTTGATTTATTAATATTCTTCCTAATTGAAGCTGCTGCTAACACTGATGTTTACACAGGTTTCAGCTTTAGTCATGCTGATCATATTTTGTATGATTTTTATTTGTATGAATTTATTCCTTTTGTCACTACAACTACTTGTTCTGCACTGAGATTTTATTTAAACAATAATGGTTTTGTCATTACATGTTCCTCTTTCATTTATGTAAAAAAGTAGTTTATTTTTATTTTCATACTCATAATGTATTAAAGCACATCCAGTCTGTCATAGAAACAGACTCAATGATTATATAAATGTGCCTTAATGTGCCTTCAGTATGACACCGTTTGTCTTTTCAAACTTCAAGACAAATAATGTTCTGAATGTAACAAGTTTTATTATGTTTATTATTATTGTGTCATAAACTGTATTTTAATTCAATTCTATGTTCATTTTGTGCAAAAAGTGGTTTGAGTAATGTGGAGCTATGTTGGAAAATTTTAAAATGCATTTTATTGTATTTCTAATGTTATTACCATTATGATCACAAACGTTAATCTGAGCTCAATTTTAGTATTTTTGTTATTGTCTGGGTGCTTAAAGTGACACGATTAATAAATTCAAGCTGAACTGAATTATCAGATTTTTGTCTTCACACATTTTTTAATATTTAAGCTGGGAAAAATAAAAATGAAATATGGTTATAACTTCTTACAGTAAAGGCTGATTTATACTTCCACATGTGAAACAGCGGATCAGTAATCACATATTTTTCTTACTGAGAGTTTGAACATGTGCAGAAGACACGTCGTGGTGGATAAATCATTATCATCCCTCTCACAGAACCTCAGTTTCTTGCACTGAAGTGTAGTGTTATAGGACAGGTCTAGTGCTATACAGAAGGTAAAATAAGTATTGAACACGTCACCATTTTTCAAAGTAAACATATTACTAGAGGTGCTAATGACATGAAATTTTCACCAGATGTCAGTAACAACCCAAGTGATCCATATATACAAAGAAATCAAACCATAAATGTCCAGAAATGAAGTTATTTGTAATAATGTGGAATGGCACAGGGAAAAAGTATTGAACACATCAACATTTTTCTCAGTAAATATATTACTAGAGGTGCTAATGACATGAAATTTTCACCAGATGTCGGTAACAACCCAAGTGATCCATACATAAAGAAACCATAAATGTCCAGAATTGAAGTTATTTGTAATAATGTGGAATGGCACAGGGGAAAAAAGTATTGAACACATGAAGAATTTTCTCAGTAAATATATTACTAGAGGTGCTAATGACATGAAATTTTCACCAGATGTCGGTAACAACCCAGGTGATCCATACATAAAGAAACCATAAATGTCCAGAATTGAAGTTATTTGTAATAATGTGGAATGGCACAGGGGAAAAAAGTATTGAACACATCAACATTTTTCTCAGTATATATTGCTAGAGATGCTAATGACATGAAATTTTCACCAGATGTCGGTAACAACCCAGGTGATCCATACATAACAAAGA
>NW_013952598.1:207418-211205 GCF_001266775.1 Austrofundulus limnaeus
TCAATACTTTTTTCCCCTGTGCCATTCCACATTATTACAAATAACTTCAATTCTGGACATTTATGGTTTCTTTATGTATGGATCACCTGGGTTGTTACCGACATCTGGTGAAAATTTCATGTCATTAGCACCTCTAGTAATATATTTACTGAGAAAAATGTTGATGTGTTCAATACTTTTTTCCCCTGTGCCATTCCACATTATTACAAATAACTTCAATTCTGGACATTTATGGTTTCTTTATGTATGGATCACTTGGGTTGTTACCGACATCTGGTGAAAATTTCATGTCATTAGCACCTCTAGTAATATATTTACTGAGAAAAATGTTGATGTGTTCAATACTTTTTTCCCCTGTGCCATTCCACATTATTACAAATAACTTCAATTCTGGACATTTATGGTTTCTTTGTATGTATGGATCACTTGGGTTGTTACCGACATCTGGTGAAAATTTCATGTCATTAGCACCTCTAGTAATATATTTACTGAGAAAAATGTTGATGTGTTCAATACTTATTTTACCCGCTATATATGCTGATGTGCTTTATGATCTTGGTCACATCGTGTTTTTCACCTACAGATCTTTTTAATCACTTAATATTGCAAATATGTTACAACTCAAACACATCTAAATATTTGTAAATGGTTTATTTATTAACAACATACACCATGTAGGTTTAAGGTTTATAGAACTTTCTATGCCCAAGGCAGTACAATGAAATGTTGTTGGCAGCAGTATGTCAGATAACAAAGCACAGTGCAAAATTTCTCAAACTATAAATATTTCAGTTAAATTAGCAGACATAGTTAAAAGCAATACATTCTATAAGTTTTAAAGTCAATGAATTTCAGGATTCCAGTTTTTAATCTTTAATCGCTCCTTAACAGCGTGGCTGTCCCCTGCTGGGCACAGCGCGAGGGAAGAAACTGTTTGTGAGCCGGTTGGCAGAGGTGGGAATCATTTACTTTCTCACAATTTGATCCGATACTGAGTTTTGGGGCCACGGTTCAATTCAAAATCTATTTTTCATTCAAAACTAATAATGTGTGTCCATTGGTCATGTTCCCAAAGTGCTTCATCTTCATTTAGCAAACCTCGCACACCGTGAAGCTCGTGTCAAACTCATTCAATTAAAAAAACAAAAAAACAAAATGAGCCCAAATCTTTGCCTTCTATGAAGATGGGGCTGGTTGAATCTCTCTTTCTTCCAGTTTAGTAGTTTCCTCTTTGTTTTGGTGCTTTCTGTGCATGCATATGTTCCAGAACCAGCTGCGTGGTGACGTCAGGATGTCACATGCAGTTACAACATGGAGGCTGACAGACATTGGATTTGATAAAAAATAAATTTTAATGGATTTTGGGACATTTTAAATCAATTCTGAATCTTTGTAAATAAGAATCATGATTCTGATGTAAAGTGGCAGCGTCCTGGATGTAAAAGGGCTTTTGAAATACTCTTCATCTGCTTGAGCAGGCATGCTGATTAGATGTCTTCAGTTCTGGGCAAGGTTACAGACCCAACAATAGCAGGATAGTAGTTTTTCACTTGATGTATCAGACGTTGAAAGAGAGGCTTGTGTTGTTGGATGAGGAGCTGGAGGATACTCGTTTTTATTTTCCTTGTTGACCGCAGAGATGGGAAGGTTTGACGTTCCATCTGGCTAATTTAACAACTGGCTTCCGGGAGCAGACTATTTTCATCAAAAATGACGAGCAGAAGGATGTTCTGCTCCACATAAACAAACACGCCCACAAATGTCTGACCAATCACTACAGTACAAACCACATGGGTCTGTGATCAAGATAGTGTCAGCGGGATATAACAGGTGGAAGTTATGCAATTTCCTTCATGCAAGATGTGAGAATGGAAGTATAAATCAGCTTTAAGGGTGTATTTTTGTGTCATTCAGAGGTGGTCATCCCCCACACTTAGTGGTGCCCTTGGGGGCTCATCAAGATTACCTGTAAGATGAGGACACCAGCGCTGCTCGTCAGGATTTCTTCTCCTTGGATCGTCTTGTTTGGATGAAATGTCAGTTTTATCCAGGCTCAAACAGAATCAGATTTCTGTTCTGATGACACTACAAACACAGAGTCAGACTGCAGGTGGAAAAGTAACAGATCTGGAGCTTCGGGGGATTTAAATGTTTCTTGTTAACATCAGTCAAAGCTGGCGTCACAAAAAGGAGTGATGTGAGTGCCTGTCAAAGAACAGAAACCACATTAAAACTGAAAGATGAAGGTTTAAGGTGTTTGTTCAGGTAAAACCCATAAGGAGATCATTACAGTAGTGCTAACACTCCTAGTTTCAAGTTCAATTAGATTTTGACATCTTAATTTTAAAAATGCCTTTTAGACAATAAAAATGGCTTAGAGCAAAATGAATTTTAAATACCATTTTTATTAACCTTTATTGGACAAAATAAATTCTATTAAGATCATAGATTTATTTTTTGAGGGGGACCTGGTTCTGAAATACATTAATACATGTTTAGTTGCTCCAGTTTTTTAAATATTGGTTGCAGTTCCTGTGGATGATCATGTAACCTGTGTTTGTTTGTCTGTTAGCCAAATATCTCATGAATCACTGTGTGGATGTATATGTACAAATGAGTTAGTTCTGAAGTCGACTTGATCCAAGACCACTGCCATAACTGTTCAAACTTGGCCCTTAACTACTCCTGAGACCCCTGAGACTAAGGCCTAAGGTGTCTTTTTGGCCCAAGGACAGCAGGAGGGTTAAAATCTAAAAACTCTGAATGGCCAAATGCAGGGCTATTCAACTGATGGCCCGCGGGCCACATCCGGCCTGCGAGTGACCAAAGTTCGGCCCGCCAATTGGGTCTTTCATCTTTTAAGCTCAAACCCCCGGTTTTCTACTTTAATTACTCTTAAGCTCTTTTAGTTAAATATACCGTATTTTTCGGACTATAAGCCGCGACTTTTTTCCTGAACTTTGAACCATGCGGCTTATAGTCTGGTGTGGCTTATACATGGATTTTTTTCTTCAGCCACCAGGGGGCTCTTTATGCTCCATTTGCTTCAACCACTCGCTTCAAAAAAGAAGAAAAAAAAAAAGAAAAAAAGCGATCCTTCCAGAGACGACTGTTGTACCAGGAAGCAGCAATTTAAAGATAGTCAATGGCCAAAAACTCATAAAAGGGGATAAAACAGACATTTTTCACGGTGGAATCTGACTGATAAAAACTTTGGAGCTTAATCCAGGACCAGTTTGTGGATAAACGTCGAGTGAAGAGCTGCTGACTTTTTTTTTTTTCGGCATTGCACTCCCCGGGGAAGGAATCCCATGCAGTGACGTATGCTGGAGCGGGAGGGCTTTCCCAGCAGCTGACTGACGGGCATAAATCATTCACAAAAACTGGCCGAATGTGAAGAGCGACATTTCCTTATGTCAGCCAGTGGATCCTAACAGCGTGGAGCAGAGTGAACGAGTCCACCATCACCAATGGGTTCCGAAAGGCTGGACTGCTACGTGAAGAGGACACCACAGCTTCAGAGCCAGCCGGGAGGACAGCGACACAGAAACTGAACAGATACCGCTGTGTGACGCAGCTTTTCTGAGCTTGTTTGACTCTGACACTGAAGAGGAGGATTTCGACGGTTTCAGTGCGCCGGAGGACGATGAATGAGACGTTTTGTTGGACCAGAAACTGTTAAAGAAAACTAACAAAATAAGGTCAGTTAAATGAACCGTATTCCTCCGAACTTTACCGGTAATTTCTAAAGGTTTGCTTTTTATGTTTTAATTCCAGACCTCTCGCC
>NW_013952598.1:211265-213368 GCF_001266775.1 Austrofundulus limnaeus
TTATTATTATTATTATTATTATTATTATTGTTTTGTACCGGTGAACTTGCCAACCTTTTTCTTAAAAATAAATGTGATGTTGAATTCACTTTTTTGACCACAATTTTGGGTGTACTGTTTTGTTTTTGTTTTTACTAATGGGGGGTGGGGGGTGCGGCTTATAGTCCGGTGCGGCTTATATGTTGATGTTCGCACGTTTTTTTAAATAAATGGCGGGTGCGGCTTATAGTCTGAAAAATACGGTAGACATGTTTGGTATCTACAGAAATGTCAGAATCTTGGCTACGAGCTGGTTAAAATATTTCTATAAACACTCAAGACAGTTAAAACAGCAGTTGAAGATAAAACTGTGAAAGTGAAAATAAAATAGGTTTAAAAATTTGGCAAGTCAGAGATGTCAAAATATTATTTGTGGTAAATAAGAGGCATAATGTGTTCTTTTAGTTTTTGATAACTGTCACTACTTTTATAGGGTATATATTCATGATTAAATGCAGCAAAATAAACTAATTCAATAATAACAGATCCTTGTAATACTTGGTTTATTTACATAATAACTTTAATTGCTGGATGTTCGGCCCCTCAGCTGTTGACCTGCATTAACTGTGCCCCCCGGAGTGATTTAGTTGAATAGCCCTGGTCTATTGTGAGATTTTATGCCTTTATATGAACCACATCCTACGGAGCCCATCTGATTATGTTGGATTAAAATAAAAGCGTGTCCATGCATTACCATCTCATGGCCACAATAAACTTAATGTGTGGGCACAAGATAAATTTAAGCAGCCAAAATAGATGTCTCTTGGTAAACATTACTCCATGCCTAACAGTGACTGAAGTCATAGCATTAGGATCTTATATTCAAATAAAACGAAATGAATTCAAACTTGTTCATGTTCACTCTGATTATGATCTGCATGGAAAACACTGCAATTTTTATTTTGTGCCCATGCATCATCTCACACATTATTTTTTTATCCATTGTCACATGCATGTTATTGTTTTCCCTCTTAAAGTGTTTTAAAGGGGGTCTGTTGTACTCTCCAAGCACAGTTTACCATATAACAGCTGTTACCTTCAGTTGTTATAAAAATCCTGTATATATCAAAAATTTATTTGACTTTGCATCATTGTCATTAAACGTCTTGAAATTGGACTCTGTCTCCTACTGTTTCCGACACTCCCACTTCAGCTTGTCATCACAACATGGCTTCAGGGGAGGAGTGCTCTGTGGGACAGGATCTCGGCTGCCGACTGTGCTACAAATAGGTGGTGCTTTTATACTAGCATGCTTTTCCACAGCTCCACATGACTACAGGAGATCCAAGGATTTCTCAGGTAACAGTCTAACAGACTGGATATAATTCTGATAAGGGAATGACGTTATACAGGGTTCCTGCAGATCCTTAAAAAGTCTTAAAAGGCATTGAATTCATCAATCCAAAAATAAGGCCTTAATTAGCTTTAAAATGTCTTAAATCAGTCTTTCAGAAGTCTTAAAAATGTTAACACATTGTAAATAGGATGACTATAATTCATCTCAAATATTAAAATAATTGGTAAAAATTATTTTTTTAAATATTCACATGCAGACATTCCCCTTTGACATCACTTCCTGTTACTTCACATGCAAATATCTCAACAACTGTTCATTTGAGCAAAGTGAAATTTGTTTTCTAATATGTTAATAATGTTGTCTTTCCAAAAATACATTCACTTTTCTGACAAAAAATTGATGTTACGGGCACTTTAAGGTTTTATCTACAGCAAAGTGGAGTGAAGACCCCACTGTGGGTCCTAAAACTCAGAATTTTGGGTTGTTAGAGGATTTCCTGAAATAAAATTAAGTCTAAAACTGACTGCTAAGAATGTTTCTGCTATAGTCAGATATGGATAAAAACAACTCGTCTATTAGCAATATTTGAATACTTCAACGAAAAATACTTTGATTTATGAGTTTCTGCCAGTTTTTACTTTTTTGTCATTTGTGTTTATTATGAAATTGGTCTTTAATTTAATTTCACTTGGCATTAAAAAGTCTTAAAAGGTCTTAAATTTAACTTGCCTTAAACTGTTGGAACCCTGTTGTTGGGAATGATTTCT
>NW_013952598.1:214523-217696 GCF_001266775.1 Austrofundulus limnaeus
TATATACATATATATACATATACATATAAAGTAGAGATCAGTGTATTAAATGCTGTTTTATTCCTATCCACCCAGACTATATTTATCATTTATCCAAACAAGCATAACTACATCAATAAAGCTGAATGTTAGATTTCATTTCTGCATGTTGGGAGTTTATTTTAATCCCATGACTCCTCCTGTCTGTCCCTTTGCATGAGTTAACAGTGTTAGTGCCTTCTGCAGTCCATCGAGGGCCAGCATCAGTAATTACAGACCCAGAAGTGGGAATTATCAGACATATGACTTTCTACAACAAGCTGTTGAAAATAATGAGTTTTAATTTGAAGTGAGCGCATTGGGAGCAAACGGCTTCCTCCGTTCATCACAGTCCACCGGGTTTTCATCTCTCCAGCCAAGAATTATGATGAATAAGACTTTATTTATTAACTGATTATTTGAGACAATAATCAACATTATTTATTAATATGGGGGAGAGAGGCTAATTATCAGCAGTCTAAGACAAAGAGGCAGTAATGTTTGAGCCTGTGTTCTTGTCTGTTAGCAAAATATCTACAACTGATTAAGATAAAATGATCAAACACTAAAATGGCTACAGCTCGACCAGTTTTATTGAGCTAAATTTTGGTGTGGTAGTAGCCCACAGTCATCCGAGACTTGTCATAGGAGAGTTAAAACATTGGGACAAAGTGCTGTTTAGAAAATTTTGCCATTAATTACAGGAAACAACCCTGTCTGTCTGTTAACAAAATATTTCATGAACCACTGGATGGGTTTTATTGAAACTTTCAGGAAGTAATCATTAAAGCTGATTCTTTAAATGATGGATGTTTGGCATCGCCTCGATTCAAGATGGTCACCACAGCTAGAAAACATTAGCAAACACAAAAATGAATACAACTCTGTCAGTTTGATTGATATTGAGCTAAAATTTGTTGTAGCACAGATAAAACTGTCATTACTTATCAAAGATGATTTTACAGCTGCGGGCAATATGTATTATTTAAGAATTGCTGGGCTTTTAATTTCTTAAAATTATTTGGTGACTTCCTGTCAATTTTTTTTATTCATTTTATTTTAGTTTATTTTTTAGCTGCTGTCATAGTTTCTTTCTTGGAATTTCAGAGGGTCTAAAATGAAAAAAAAAAATAAAATCTCATATTTTCTTGGGGGAAGTAATGGTTCAGACCTTTCTGGGTCACTCCTGAACCACCTCTGGTGGAACAAAACAACCTTCTGCGAGGTGTCCTGACATTTCCCCGGGTCATTCACCAAGCTTTGTGCCTTTCAGCGCACACGCAGGAAGCTCTTTCAGCTGCATTTCTATGGACACCTGCCAATCAACCCATAACTCCACACTCTTCCTCAAAACAACAGGGGGAAAAAATCAGGTTTAATCCTAAAAAAGGCTTTTTTATTTTAAATTATGAATATGAATCTCCAAGATAGGAAGACAAATAGTTTTAGTCTTATTCAGCTGCTGTAACAAAGATTTCATTGACCTCTCTGGATTGACAGAGGGTTGCTGCCTGGCAACAACTCGTCCTTTCTCCAAGAAAGTGAGCCGTTTAGACAAATGTTGCTGGTTTGGCAGCACAGATGTCACTTTTGCCCAAACCTTTTCAACAATGTGTTGTTTTAAACAATGTTTGGGATTTTGTCAATGGTGAAAAGATGAGAAGATCTAAAAGGGAAAGTCCATTTGTTTCACAGACCTGTTTAAACCAGTAGTTAACTAAAAACATTAACAGTGTCCTTTGGGTTTAAGAAATGATTATCGGTTAAACTAATAGTGACTGAATCCTTGAGCCTCATAAACACCTTCCTAAAATAATTGCCTCAGGCTGGTATCATTTGGGCCAAAAAAGCAAAAAGTGAATTTTAATTAGTTTCAACTTTATGAACGCTTAAAACAGAAAAAAAGTTTGAGAAACTTTGTAAGGTTGCTTTAAATTCCTACATTTGTCCAGTGACACTGAATAAAAGTAAATGTAATGATTAATGCATGGTCATGAATTAATAACTCGTGGCCAGGAGATAGTTAATGCGTGGCCACGAGGTCATTATTGCAGCCATTTCTCTGCAGAGACTGTTGATTGCTGACTGTTTGAATTCTTTTATTTCATTTTATTTTAATATTTTGATTTGATTTAAATGATATACTTTAGTCATTTGTGTTTAGGAGTATTTCACAGCATTATATGTTGCTGAAGTTGTCTTCGTCCAAAAAGCTTTTTTCTTTAAGCTCAACTCCAAACAGGCTCCTCTCTCCAGCAGGAGGCAGAGTTATGTAACGTTCAGGAACACAGACACACATTCAGTGTCATCTCATAAGCACTAGTAGGCTACTATGAAAAGTGAACTATTTTATTGAACCATGAATGTACAGTCTGGACTGAATATACACCAAAAAAAAAGCTTTAGTAATAATCTGTATGAGGAACCTTTGAACAGTTAACTCACATATAATTTGACTCCAACAGTGACTGCATCTCTCAGAAAAAAGGCACAACTGCTCTAAATTATCTTGTTGCAAGGCATTCGTTTTTTCATCCAATAAGCTCAAACATTCATAAACATGTTTATAAAATAATAAAAAATAAAACATATAATTCCTAAATGCTCAAAAACAGTGTTCATTTTTATGTTTATGAGGTTCTGTTCATTCTAAGTTGCTAAGGGACATGAAAAATACACACCAAACACAAGTTTGGGACTCAGGAGGATAAAACTACAGTAGATCATGACATTTTAATATCAAGGCTGGAGACTTCTGTTGGTATGAAAGGTACAGTTTTAAAATGGTTTACATCCTACTTGTCTAACAGAAGCTTCTCGGTCCAGTTGGGACAGCTTTTGTCATCTGTTGCTCACCTTCAGTGTGGAGTACCTCAAGGCTCCATATTAGGGHCAATTTTATTTTCATTGTACTTGCTCCCCCTGGGATCTATTTTTCGCAAATATAATGTGTCATACCATTTTTATGCTGATGACATTCAGGTCTATCTTCCATTAAAATCTAGCGGATCCCAGTCTGTAAATAGGTTACTTGAATGCTTAAAAGATGTGCGCGCATGGATGGATGACATTGTTCATTGTTGTATTTTATGCTCCTGTACAGCACTATGGTTTTTATTGTGCTTTATGAATAAACGATGATGATGATGATGATG
>NW_013952598.1:217804-220820 GCF_001266775.1 Austrofundulus limnaeus
AGATAAAAATGGCTGCCAGATGTCAAAGAATTTATTTACAGATCCCCTAACAGTATATCTAATCTTCTCTAAATGAATGTCAGAACTCAGCTGCCCGTTTATTAACAGGGACAAGACGTCGCGAACACATCACTCCGATTTTGTATTCTCTTCACTGGTTGCCTGTTTCTTTTAGAATTGTTTTTAAGATTTTGTTTTTAGTTTTTAAATGTCTAAATGGTTTGGCACCCCATTATCTCACTGAGCTTTTACAGCCTCACATTCCAAACAGATCCCTGAGATCTGTAAACCAAAAGCTTTTAGTTGTTCCCAGGTCTCGGCTTGTGACCAGGGGAGACAGAGCCTTTTCAGTTGCAGGACCTCGGCTCTGGAACAAYCTCCCACTGTCTGTGAGGTCTGCTGGGTCTCTAAATGAGTTTAAGTCTCTGTTGAAAACTCATCTGTTTAAACAGGCATTTGAGTCTGAAGAGCAGGATCTTTAGGCCAGCCTTTGCTGTTTTGTTTGATTTTATTGTTCATTTTATTACTGTACTTTGTTCATTGTTTTTATTTTATGCTCCTGTACAGCACTTTGGTTTTTATTGTGCTTTATAAATAAATGATGATGATGATGATGATGATGAAAACTGGTCAGGGGGGCCAGTGGGGAGGCAACCAAGCTTTTAGGGGTGGCCATTGTCCCCAAGTTCCCCCTCTGTCATAAACTTTATTTAATAAAAGTCAGAAGGAGAAACTGTACAAAATGACAGCAAAAACAGGCCAGTTACTGCACACCTGTCTCTCACTCAACAGCAGTTTGAATCAAAGGCAAATAGAAGCTAAAAGGGGCAGAAGAAAGTAAAAACTTGTCAGTGTGAACACTGTGTTCTCTGAGGGAGAGCAACTAGAGGACGTGCACAAGTAAAGCTGGTCCAACGTGAAAATCCTCATTTAAATATTAAATTAAATTAGCTTTCGTCAGGAAACAAAGAGTCATAACGACATGTGACAAAATGAGTGGTTTGAGTTTTATTCAGCAGGTTAAACCTGGGACAAGCTGTGAGCGAGGGTGAGCTCAGAGTCTGACCTGGACTTTACCTCCCTCCACACCTCTGTGGCAGGAAGTGATGGATCTGAAGAAGCTGCTGAGGAGGAGGAGGAGGGGCTTCCTGTGACCTCTGACCCCCAGGACATTCAAATGAAGATGAACTCACCTGAATCTACCAGGTTCTGACAGCGTTTGGTTTTGTTTCACAGACGTGTAACCAGTTCAGCCTGAGACAGACCTGACATCTGTAGTTTTCTGGAGTTAAACTGATACACACAATATCTCATGAATCACCAGATGGGTTTTGACACAGCCACAAAAACAGCCACAATTCAGTCAACAAACCTTTTTTTAGAGTTGCATCAGTCATTAAAGAGGATAAAGTTAGAGTTTACTAAAAGCAAATAAAACCTTCTCTACTTAAAAAGAAAAGCAACAAAACATGTCTTCAGATGCATGGATACAAATGCAGCTGAGAGGAAACTCTTGGACTCCTCTGGCTGATTTGAGCTATTTTCAGCTCATCTAAAGAAACACTGATGTGGTGATTTGGTGCCACCTGGTGAACTGCAGAATTTCCATCATTTCTTTATTCATCTACAAATAAAATGTTTTTTAAATCTATTCTACAGTCATTTTAAACAGAAAACCTGCACACAGCAACACTAATCAAACTGACCAAAAATTCACCTAAAATCAGTCAATCAATCGATCACTTCTGATTATGGAGCTAAAACTTTAGCATTTACACTTTAAACTGCCTGTGACATCTTTTTCTTTTAACAAATATGGATGCATTTTTGGAACGATAACAATGACGGCATATTGAGGGGAAAAATTCACACTGCTGTGATGAACAGTTGTTGAGCTATTTGCATTTGAAGTAACAGGAAGTGATGTGAAAGGAGAATAACTGCATGTGAACAGAGCATGGATAAAATGGCCGACAACTCACACAGCAGAGAAGAATCAGATCTTTCCTTAATTTATTTTGAGTCACAATCAGAGAGATGAAGAGTCAGAGTTCAAATAATATTGTTTCAATAAACAAAGACCAGAGGGTTCCTTTTCCTTTGATGTCACTTCCTGTTTCACTCTGGCTGAGCCAAGTTAAAAAGAAAATATGTCCGTTATGTATTTTGTATTTTACATCTCTGTGACATGCATGTCATTCAAAGTATTCTATAAGAAACTTTAAAAATGTTATTTTTGCTAAGAAAATCAATCAAAGGTTTAACTCATGGAAACAAAATCTGCACACTATTTTCTCATATTAAATGAAAAATTTGTGACCAGATAACCACTTCCACCTGAAGGGGCTGAAAAATAGTGTCGGCCATATTTGTTGACTACAGCCAGTCTAGCGCTGGTCAACCATATATGTCAATAAAGTTTTGATTCAGCTGAGAGCTTGGTTTACATTGCGTTTCTGGTCAATGTCTGGAGAATTACTGGAGGAATTTCATTGAAACTGCACCATCAGGAGAACTTTTTATGTCTGAGATATGGAATATCTTTAAACTATGTCAAAACTATTTGAGTAGATTTTGAATTTAGATGACTACAGATCAAAATTCACAGTTTAAAAGTGTAAAATAGAATTTTTGGAGGTGAAAAATTTATGAGATCTAGTTTTTTAAGATTTTGTTTTTACAGCAGGTAAAATAAGTATTGAACACATCAACCTTTTTCTCAGTAAATATATTACTAGAGGCGCTAATGACATGAAATTTTCACCAGATGTTGGTAACAACCCAAGTGATCCATACATACAAAGAAATCAAACCATAAATGTCCAGAAATGAAGTTATTTGTAATAATGTGGAATGGCACAGGGAAAAAGTATTGAACACATGAAGAAAGGGAGCTGTAAAAAGGCATGGAAAGCCAAGACACCAGCTGAACTCTCTCTGCCCCTTGTCAATGCAAGTTAATATCAGCTGGTTCAGTCCCAAATGATGGCCAGGTATCACACAAGAACCATCTGAT
>NW_013952598.1:221566-223638 GCF_001266775.1 Austrofundulus limnaeus
GTGTTAAGAGCAGCAGACAGTTTAAGTTTCACTTTCAGTTTCACTCATTTGCTTTGTTACTGCCGAGAGCCTGCAGGAGTTATGGGCGGGGTGTGGGGGCTAGGGGGTGTGCTCTGTGATGAGGACGTTTGGCTTAAAGACACGTCTCAGGGGCATTCCTGGTCCCCAAATGTGTTTCTAGTCCCCACCTGTCGTTTTGCTCCTCAGCATGGCTGCCTAAAAAAAACTCTGCAGGATTTCTCAAACATGCATGAATGAGTCAAAGCAAGGCTTTGGGCATGTTTTTTATGAGAGTATAACATTATAACATGATATAAAACTCAAAAAAGTTGATTTTACATGATATTGCCCCTTTAATATGAATATGAAAGTCCACGGTCAAAACCCCTTCAGATTTTGTTTGTCTTTTTGTTTGTATTTTTTCACAGTTATATTTTATTTAATTTATAGACTTGTTGTAAATACGACTGACAAATTAATGTGGTTACATCAAAGATCTTTGCAAAAAAATAGTGATATAATTATGGCTGCACAATATGTGATCGCAATAGCAGCCTGCGCATAAAGCATATCACAATAAAAGTGCAGAAACTGCAATAAATGGTTTAAATGTTTGCATTTATGTGTTTTGTTAGCATCAGACTGAAAAACAAAATGTATCTGAGATACCACATCATATCAGAACCACAGCGGGTTTAACTTTGATTTAAAATTATTTAACTTATTTTCAAATGTTTTTATTACTTATAAAAAAAACTGCAAGTGTAAACTTCAGTATTTAGAGCATCAGAGAATATTTAATGAGGGTGATGTTTGAAAGTCATTAAGAAAGTATTGCGTGCGTTGTGCTGGAATGGAAATGATATAATGGTTGTTGTTTTTTTCCTCTGAACACAGCAGAAAGACATCAACACTGCATACTTAAGTATTTGTTCATTTATCACAAGTCATATCATCATCCCAATATTAAGCACTGTTATCATACATCACAGGTTGTTCTGGTATTGTGCAGCTCTAGATATATTTCAGTGCAGGTTTAGTTGTGCATTTACTGTGTAAAATACGTATCTCAGTACACTGTCAATAATACAATGTGTATCGTGATTAGGGACTGGTACTGAAACCCGGTATTTTTTCAGCATCGGTTCCATTTGATTAATTTTGACTGGATGGATAAGCTCCAGTCTAAACGGTATCAGTAACAGTACCAGAGGCATGACGAGCACGGACACGGTGCATGCTGCGATGTTTGGAAAACACAGCTCTCTTTTCCTCTCTCGCCTCTCGCAGCATGCTTCTCCTGTGCTGTCAGACTCAGGACGAAGAGGAGGGGCTGCTAACAACACAGGATTCCAGCACTGATGTAACTCGCATGAGCAGACAACGGGACGTCACATTCAGCATGGTGTTTACAGAAGCAGTTATTAGGGATGCTACTTGTTAGCATGTCGATTCTGAAGTTGAGCAGTCAGAGCTGATTAATTATCTGACCTGCTTGTTTAGTTCAGTGTTTATGTCTGAACCTGCCTCTGACAGGATGCAGCATTTCATTTTCAGAATGACATGACCTGCTGAAAGAAAAGTACAGATAGGTTAACTTTAGTATTGATTTGGTCCGTGACAGACACTGTGGACCTTACTGTCATTTGTTGCTATGGATTCTCAGTCATCCAGGACATGGAAAATTAAAAGAACAAAGACAAAGCAACTGGACTTATGATCTGTAGCTAAAGACATGTGGAGCTACAAGATTTAAACAGCACGACTCGAGGTTAGTGGACTGATCCAATCACCTCCACCTCAGTGATCTAAGTCAGATGAAATGTGACATGAGTGTTCAGACTGAAGTCACTTTGAAAAACACAAGATATGTATCAGATTTACCACAAATTAAAAAGAACTGGATCAGATTTGAAAAATAAATAAATAAAAATATGTCAGTCAGACTGTCATGAACAAATCTGACATCTTTTTCCTCCATTTTACATACAGTATAATGGTAAAAAAAAAACCTGTATGATACTTCATTGATCCCATGAAGGGAAATTTTAGCATATATATATATATATATA
>NW_013952598.1:223795-224645 GCF_001266775.1 Austrofundulus limnaeus
AAACAGCAACTAAAACCAGATAAACAGCAACTAAAACCAGATAAACAGCAACTAAAACCAGATAAACAGCAACTAAAACCAGACAAACAGCAACTAAAACCAGACAAACAGCAACTAAAACCAGATAAACAGCAACTAAAACCAGATAAACAGCAACTAAAACCAGATAAACAGCAACTAAAACCAGATAAAGAGCAACTAAAAGCTAGGACCTGCAAAACACTGGCTAAAAGCAAGGACTAGCAAAGTGTTTAGCTAAAACTAAAAACAAGTAGCTAAAAGTTTAAAGTTAAGGCAAGTTATTTGTAAAGCACATTTAAAAAAGCGAAGTTTCAACAAAAGTAGTAAATACAACACAATAATACAAAACAAAAAAAATTCATGTAAAGACACTGACTTTAGTCTGATTTTTTTTCAAATATAAACAATTTGCTAATTAAAATCCCCAAATGGCCTGTTTTAAATGGTAGAATAATACAGTATACTGTATTATACAGCTTATATTTATGAAGGGGTTTTGTTGGAAAAATATCAAAATTTAAAGAGAGACAAACTTTTGCTACTCAGTTGTTTAAATAAATATACCTCTTTTAGTGTTAACATTAGGGATACAAGCTATCAATTAATGAATCATCTAATTATCTAAAGTTGATTGATCTTATTGATCATCTAACAGTTAATTGATAAGTGGCCTCTTTCTTAAAAGGTTTTCCATAACATGAAGGACTACATTTTTTTCTAATATACTGAACTTAACTTAACTGGAACACTGGACAAGCTCTACACCCTCAGCAGGGTCCTGGAGGGTGCATGGGAGTTCGCCCAACCTGTCTACATGTGTTTTGTGGAT
>NW_013952598.1:226874-235263 GCF_001266775.1 Austrofundulus limnaeus
GATTAATTAATTAATCAATAACTTGCATCCCTAATTTATACAGAAATGAAATTAAATTTTTTTTACTTAAATTTATGTAATTAAGCGTTTTAATGATTTGTCCAATTAATCGAAAAAATAATCGACAGATTAATTGATTATTAAAATAATCGTTAGTTGCAGCCCTAATTGTAATGCTCTTTTTATTGGTTTCATTTGTTTAATAAATACACTGGATTTATACAACTTAGTACATGTTTGATTGCTTTTTAAGACATGTCTATTTAAGAATTGTAAGCCCCCTCTGCAGAAAGATCCAGCCTCCACTGCTGGCACCACACTAGCTAAAACCTGGACAATGGTCTCATGGCAAAACACATAACCATTAGAACTTATCAAAATCAATGCAAGAGTTTTTGTTCATTTATTATAACAATAAAACCAAAAACAACTCATTTGCAATTATTTTAAAGCTTAATTGGAATCTTAGATCATCTCAAAAATGCTCCCTTGTTTTAAGGCTCACAGGTGGCTCCTAATGCCATCCATGGGAACCAAAGGCTTAGAGGAATGAAGACTTGCTGTTTCAGCAACAATAAATTAGTTAAATAGTAAAACTTTATCAAATGTTGTCTAAAAGCTCAGTTTTCTGGGGACGATCTAACTAATTCCTGTACATATGAAACTTTATAAAATCTGCATAAAACCTGTACTTCTGTTTCCAGGCCAAGCAGTAAACTGAAGTTTTCCTTTCATGTTCAATGATTCAAAAACATTAACTGCATTTTAATGTTCTTTCTCAGCCTTGGTGTCCTAATTGGCTCCAGTACAGACCTCCTTTCTTCAAATTACAGATTCACACACAAACACATGTGAGGACACACAACTCTAGTGGGCACATTCAGTATTAATTGGTTTCTGCTGCTGGGGAAGCTGATGAGGAATGTGCAGACCTATTCCTGTCTCTGACTTAAAAAGCAGGAGCTGGTCTGGACAGGACTTGTCGATGCTTCCTGACTTACTGAAAAAAACATTTGAAGACTTTAAATGTTTTATCATCAGCAAAAAAGAGATTTCAGGAGGATATCCGCGGCTGGATACCTTAATGTTTCTGCTTTTTGGGGGGGTTTACTTTGTCTCCTTCCCCACTTGTGGACATTAGTCGTGTATTCTGGGTTTACTTCACATTAGCATCGAGGGGAGGCAGGTACAGCTGGGTATGAGGAGGGTTGAGAAAAGATCATTATCAGGCTAATTTACTGCATGAAGTCTATCACTGAATGTCACTGAAGAAGTGTAGACTATGTTCAGTGAGGGCGAAGGGAAGAGTTTTTTGTCAGTTAATGTAAGCAACAAAATCGTCCTGTAATTGAGAAGGCTGCTCCCACACGAAGCTAACTTGTCCTGTGTGCTGCTAGTTCCTGCATGAGCGTTCAGTGGTGCTGCAAGAAAAAGTGTTGTAAACAGTTTATTGTCAGGCATGACATGACTATCCAAATGTGTTCAGGATATTTAAATCAGTACGGCAATATTCGAAAAATTCATCTAAAAAAAATAAATATGTTTTTTGGTATGAAGGAGCTAAGAGGTTTCAATGCATTCATATGGTGAAAATAAATGTAAAAAAAGTTTAAGAACTTCAAAAGTATAACATTTACAAACATAAAGTCACAGCACTCTACTTGTGACTGACCTGAACACGTTGATACATGAACAATTCAAATAGCACAAAGTTTGCTGAAGTAGTTTGAACAGACATAAACGAGTGCACATCTCTGCCAAGACCCCAACAGTGTTTCCCTTACCATTAACCAAGAAAGGTGCTGTGTCCTCAACAGAACCAAGAGCTCCGCCTACAAAAACTGACCACGACATCGCCAAAAGTTCCACTACTTCTGGATGGAGAGTGGCAATTGTAGCCACAAGGCAAGTATGGCACAGCATTAGTAAAGCAGCACCCTGCTACCCTCCGGATGTTGCCAGATCACCACAAAAATTGAATCTGTTTTTCTGTCAGCCCCAACATGCCCTAAAAATTTCATGAAAATCCATCCTCGACTGCGTAATCTTGTGCACAGGCGGACAAACAAACAGACCAACGCTATTGAAAACACAACCTCCTCGATGGGGTAAAAAAAAACTAAACAAGAAAACAGTGCGAACGCTGACTCAGCATTCACACAATTAAAAAATATATAATTCCATGAACAAATGCTTATCACCCGCTATCTTACATGCAAAATTTTAAAGGGGCGATATTATGTGCTTTCCAAGCCTATATTTCAATTTTATACTAAAATAAAGTAACTATGTCACATTTTCAGCTTTGTATAAAATCTCCAAAACACTTTACTTCTCATCTTGACTGTTTCTAAATGCCTTGAAATAAAAAGGTCTCTGTCTCTTTAAGAAAATCCAACCACTTCAGTCACGCCCATTTCAGCACGTAGCCTGCCGGAGTCATGGGGGAGGGGGGCTCTGTCATGAGGAAGTTTGGCTTAAAGTAGGGCTGCATCAACAAATCAATAAAATCGATTATTAAAAGCGTTGGCAACGAGTTTTATTTTCGATTCGTTGTGTCCCACGATTTATGCGTCCATCGCCACGTTGCGGAGCCGTTTATGTCAGCCGCAGAGCGTTGTCAATGCTGGCTGAGCTAAATAAACTTTAGGAAGAAAATAAAAAACCTCTACTTGTAGATCCGCCCTCTCTGAGACTCTCGAATGAAAAGCACAGACCTCGAACTTTAAACCAGTTTTTAAATTGTGTTGTTAGGCCAAGTAGATCCGAAGATATGATAAAGTATATGCCACAATTTTTTTTAAAAGACGTCTGATTTGATGCACACCGCGCCACAAGGAGGAAACACGTCCCGAGGTGAAAAAAAATAAGTACCTCAGACGACCTCAGTCCACCATTTCTTTCCTCCTCTCAGACCAGAAATATAAAACCTTCATCTTTTTTTCTGACCGAGGCTCAAAGTTATTTGATAAACAGCAAAAAGGTTCAGGGGGAAAAAAGACACAGCAGAACTCCTGGTCTGACTCAGTAGGGGAGGGGGGAGGGATGGGGGTCTGCTTCAGGACCGGGTCATTCAGTCAGACAGAACCAGAAGGCAGCAAAATGTAAATAATTAGAGAAAAATCATAAATTTTAAATGCAAATAAATTCTAATAATAACAACAATAAATTAATAATAGTTTTACATCTAAAAATCATATTTTATTAATTTTATCTGTTTTCCTCATTCAGCAACCTGTTAAATTTCTGTTTTGCTGTTTTATACTGTAGCTATAACCAAGTTTATTAATGCATGAGAAATCCACATTTTTTGGGTTTATTTTTTTCCAGTCAGTGTTTAATATAACTGGCAAATTCAATTGTGAAAATATTTATGATGTGCTTCTTTTTTTATTTAGCATATTATTTTAAAAAATCCTTCATTTTATGAAAAGACCCTCTTGATTCAACAGAAAACTCTGGATTTTGAGAAAATTGCTGCTTATTGATTAACTGTTAGTTAATCTATACGATAAATCAACTTCAGATTAATTTATTAATCGATTACTTGCATCCCTAATTTATACAGGAATTAAATGAATTTATATCTACTCATATTTATGTAATTAAGTGTTTTAATGATTTGGCTGATTAATCGATTAATCGAAAAAATAAACGACGGATTAATCGATTATTAAAATAATTGTTAGTTGCAGCCCTAGCTTAAAGACACGTCCCAGAGGTGTTTCTGGTCCCCACCTGTCGTTTTGCTCCTCAGCATGACTTCCTAAAAACACTGCAGGATTTCTCAAACATGCATGAATGAGTCAGAGCAAGACTTTGGGCATGTTTTTATGAGAGTATAACATTATAACATGATATAAAACTCAAAAAAGTTGATTTTACTTGATATTGCCCCTTTAAACAAAGATCTGGCAGGTTGTTAGCACCCAGAGTCCGTCTTGGGGACGACTCTCACTAACAGTTGTTTATCTACAACTGATTAACTTTGGAATCAACAAAATTCAAGATGGCTACCACAGCCATAGTTTGGTGTGGAAGTAACTGGAAGCTATTGTCATCACATACAACGGGCTAACAGAATACTCAAAAACTTGCTTTTACTAGTGCAACCATGATCTCAAAGTTTCACAAAATAAAATGATCTTAGATTAAATTTGCCCAGATGAGCATCGTGCATTGTTCAAGAAATGCTAGCTCTTTCATTTCTTATTTACATAATTTGTTTTTATGCTTTAGTAATAAACCATGTATGAGTACAAGAAAAAAATAAAGAGGTTAGCTTATTCCAAAGAAAATAAGATTAGATCAGATTTGAAGGGTATTTTTGCTTGAAATGTCCTTCTCCACTCCTGACTCATTTTTGCTGTGAAAACCGCCAACAACTCATTTCCAGTTTGGCAGAGGCAACAGCTTGGACACCCACTCATCCCTTGCTCCCAGCAGAAACCCATTCAGAGTCATAAAAGGAAAACCCACATGTTTAACCAAAGTAGCATCACCCTGCATCTCTCAGACTTTTCCTGCAATGTCGTCTCTCAGCCGATGGATAAAAAAAAACCTGTTGCATCCTGCAGGAGTAGGTGGAGGTTCTCAGCTGACAATAAAAACAGAAATGAGCTCTATCCTGCACTGCATCAGCAGAACTACATCCTGATACTGTGGGAGTAGGAAGTGGCCATCTGGGTCCACTTTCTGACACAATCTGAGCTCTATGAGAATGTCTCTGTGACAAGAGCATACCCAGAATAAAAACTCCCCAAGTCTCTGGACCAAACAAGACAGTCTTTCTCACTGAACTTCCTGCAAACAAAATAACATCAACATCAAACACACATCTAACTGAGGACCCAAAAGGATGTCATATTTTCTGTAAATATAAGAAATTTCAACAGTTATTACATAAAACATGAAGGCAAAGACACCAGCCAGAAGTGGGAATTCTCTTTAGGTGATGCAAATCTAAGCAAGCGTGCATCTATTGAAGATTATTTTTAGAATTACACACAAAAATGTATGCTTAAGCACTTATGTATGAAACATGGACAAATTCAGCCAAGCCAAGTGTACGAACAAATGCTTGTATTTATGAAATTTATAAATCTCATCTCTTCTGAGAAAACAGCTAACTTTACAGTCAGGAGAACAGACAGTAGAAAGATTTCCCTCTGAAAGTTGCCTTGGACGTTAGTCTACAACTGGTGAGTCAACCTGATTCAAGATGGCCGCCTCAGGCAACTAACATCGGAAAATTTTAAAAACGGCTATACTGCAGTGATTTTAACAGAAGTAGCTCAAATTTGATGGGGTAAAAGCTAAGAGTCATCCTCAACATATACTTAAAGACTGAACAGATAGCAAGAGGTTGCATGAGATCAAAGGGCTGGAGGTTATAAAAAATTAATCAAGGTTATTCATGGCATTTAGCTGATAATTAATATGATGATTAAGGACAATGGCACCTGCATGTTTCTGACTAAATCACTTACCATGTGCTCTAAAATTACACTTAAAAATCATCAAACTAACATCTTCATTTAACCAGGAATGGTCACAGCCCGGCCCACATTGTCTCCTTCCATCCCTTTACTTTGTTTACTGTAGCCGACACTGTGGCTTAGGGTCGCATTTTCTTGTTTTCATTGTACTCCTGTTTATGGTGGAGTTTCAGGTGATTAAACAAGTTTGAAGAGTTACTGTGTGTTGTCTTCACGTTTCTGCTGCACACATGACAAATGGTCCAGATCTGCTCAGAGTCAGACCTTATGAAGCTGAAACAGTTTCGACAGAATATGAACCTCATCTGGGAATGAGCAGCCCCGTGTCGCTTTCTGCCATTGCTACCCTGTGTGCTCACACGAGGGCAGTAGAGTGCGTCACTCAAAAATATGTCATCGTCACCCCTAATTTACACTACATGCGTTCCGGCTCCGCTCCTCTCCGGTCTGACCTCCCCATTATAATCAATAAGAGTGTTCACACTGGTGCCACGTGATGGCGGTGAGTGGACGCAATCCGGCAAAATTAGATCCAAAGATCCAATCCTATTTGTGCCGGATGCCGGAGCTGCGCCAGAGTCAATTTTTAAAGACTACGTCATACCAACAGGAAGAGGAACGAGCACATCATCTGTATTTTCAAAGTAAGACACTATTAGGCTGAATAATTTGTCGGAATAATGTCAACATCCCTGCTATATTAATAAATATACGGATATATTTCTACAGAAATGCTGTCAGAATGTATCGTTCTGTTTGGGAAGCAGATGGAAACATGTAGCATGAAGCATATGTGTACACACACGATACACGTGGATTTTATTTTGAAATCAGAAGTTTCAAAAAGATGACAGCGAGACAGTTTCAACTTAGATACCAAAAGCCTTTATATCATTGTTTCCAGCTGTGTTTGGAGTTCGTCTTTCACAGAATTAATATTTTTTTTGCTGTGACTTCCACATTTATCACTGAATATATCGTGCAATCTCCATCCTCCACACTCTCTGTCGGACCGGAGTGGAGCTGAGCGGAGAGGAGGCTGTATGAACTGAGACACAAACGAACAGCTGCGACCTGCGCACCGCAGTGCAGCGGAGCGGAGACGCATGTAGTGTAAATCCGGGGTCATGCAGTACTAATTGCAGTAATCGTAAAGTGAAAAGTATTAATCTGGGACAGTTTTTCTGATGATTGGTCACACACACAATACAATTTTGCACAAGCCTAATATTATCTTTAAGGTTTCTCCATAGCAGCTGTAACTCCATATTTTAGCTGATATTCGTATTTGTAAGGCATGAAAGACAGTGGGTGACATGCATTCCTACAAAAAAAATAGATATTTAGTTTAATTTTCCTCGATTTAGCTTTTCACAATATTGCCTGCTTTACCTTGTGCTCGGCTCATTTTAACTTCCTTTCAGCTTGGTTCACCTCGCTTTAGCTCATTTTAACTTCTGTTTCATCTTCAACAAATATCAGCTAAGTCACTCAGCACTTGGCATTCACACCATTTTTTTCTTTCAATAAATGATTTTTTTTAGTTATTATTTTCTGGCTGTGCAATGCCTCTGAACATGCTACACGAGG
Source organism: Austrofundulus limnaeus (assembly GCF_001266775.1). NCBI lineage: Eukaryota > Metazoa > Chordata > Actinopteri > Cyprinodontiformes > Rivulidae > Austrofundulus > Austrofundulus limnaeus. Next base: position 233,963 of record NW_013952598.1, read on the forward strand.
ATTTTTGTAGAATACTAAACATGCAGGCATTCAAAAAGAACATGTGTACACAAACTGAAAAAAAGCATGACGAGAACATCTTCCTCCTACACACTCAAACACGTTCAAAGCCAAAGACAGCCAAGACCCCCACCCCACCCCCCAAAACTCCCATACCACTGCTAAATCCCACCTGCTTTCATCTGCCAGCGCTGCAACAGAGTGCTCACACAGTGAATAGACTCTGGCAATTACATTACACACATGAGAGGAGATGAGAGGGGAGGCTGAGGACGAGTCAGGAAGACAGAGGAAAACAGATGGAGATGAAGCCGAGGTGGATGGATGATTAAAAATATATATAATTATCCATCCATATCAGGAGATGATCATTTTTTCTCTTTAAATTTTGATGGGCTAAGAGGAAAGAGAGACTGATGAGAAAAAAATAGAGGATGAGGTGGAGGAGGATGAAATGTAACAGCTTAGATGGCTGCTGGAGCACATTCTGCTCACACTTGTCCTTGTTTGTCCTTCGTCTTTCCCACGGATTCATATTACATATTTATCATGTCTCACACAATGTTTTTGCACATTTCAGGACAAATCTGATGGGACTGTAAATGTTTTAAAGTATGCCACATTTGCTGTTCCAAAGAAACAAGCAATATTTGACAGAATGCATGTCGCCTACTGCCTTACATATTCAAGCTGTAAATAGAGACCTGCTCAGCCTGTGTGTTGGGAACCTGTGTTAGTTATCACCAAATCAAAAATTCTGCTAAATATCTGTAAAACTCTGGGTTATAGCCATATTTGTAATTTGCTAAGTTTGATTAACTATCTTCAATCAGTCCTAGCTGTGAATTCAGTGACGTCTTGATTTTGCTAAATGACAGAGCAGAGCCCCGTTTCAGAAAGCAGGCTCAACCAACTCTGGGTTAACACAGATACTCTGAATCAACTTACCCTGCTCTGTGATACTCAGGATTTTCGGTTTCACAACAGGTGATATCAACTGGGTAACTTAACTCGGAGTGAAGTTACCCCTTGAGCTCAAGTATTTAAGAAGCCCTTATCAATGGAAGTCAGATAATGCGATTCACCATGGAAACGGCAGAAAACAGGAAGAATCGAAGTCCGTATTTCTCACCACTGGAACTAGAAATACTGTATTAATGACGGCATACGGACAATACCAACATATATTTAACAAAAAAAGCAATACTGTTGCCACTGCATGAGAAAGAGAGTTAGCGCGGCAGAGAATTACTGACCAAGTCAATGTGAGTATGATTTGACAGAAAGCTAATCATTTATTC
>NW_013952598.1:236857-237932 GCF_001266775.1 Austrofundulus limnaeus
GTATTTATGAAAAGTTTTTAAGTGCATTTCAGTACGGTAAATCCATTTTACTATATTTCATCACAGGATGATGATGATGTTGAAGAAACTTTGTCAGCTGTCACAGAGAGGGGGCAGACCCAGGTGCATGTGGATGTGTTGCTTAACTGTAGGTTTAAATTTTATTCAAATTTTATTGTGTAAAATAATGACTGTTAATTTTAACTCAAAAGGACTGTGAAGGAGAATCAGCTGACGAAGGTCCATCTAACTCTGGAGGGTGAAAACCGGTAGCGCTCAAACAAATAATCGTCTGGAAATGAGAACACATCTAATCTCGGTCTGATTACTCTCTCCGGACGTAGATTTCTGCTGAGTATTAAACCTCCTTTGTCCACAGGCTCCTCGAGAAAAGGACACGCCATGTCTGACACTTCCTCATGAGAGCTGTCACCTAAATAGTCAGACTAACCCAGGATATGTTCAAGTAACCCTGCTACGGAGCAGGGTTAGTTCACGGAGTAAGTTTCGAGGGTAACTTAACTCAGGGTAACTGCTATCTGGCTTTCTGAAACCAAAAACACAGGGTATGCACCTAGTTACCCCAAAACTTACTCAGGGTATGCACTTACCCTGCTTTCTGAAGCGGGGCTCTGATGTCAGCATGTTAAATGAGGATCTTGAGTAATCTGTTAGCTCATGCTGGGAATGACAGTCAGCTACTACCACACCAAAGTTTAGTTTAAAACTCAACTTTGACAGATCATTTTCTTCTTCAAACATTGAGGAATATTAACCTAATTTTTGCACACAGGAACAAAATGTCACTGTCTGTGTTTATTTTCTTTAACTTTCCAGTGTTTTCAATGTTCCCCTGTGTTGCTCTGCCCTACTGCCCCGCCCACGCACACCTGATCCCTCTTGTGTCTCCCCAGGTGTTTCCGATTGTCTCTAAATTTGTTTGCCTTTATATTTGGTGTCTTGTCCTCAGTCTGTGTCCGTTCATTGTGCTGTTTACACAGCCAGTGTGGTGTTCTCTGTGTTCCTGTTCTCCTGAGAGTTTTTGAGCTGCCCTGCCAGCCTTTTTATTTTATTA
>NW_013952598.1:239472-240899 GCF_001266775.1 Austrofundulus limnaeus
GTTTACACAGCCAGTGTGGTGTTCTCTGTGTTCCTGTTCTCCTGAGAGTTTTTGAGCTGCCCTGCCAGCCTTTTTATTTTATTAATAAATCTTTTATTAAACTTTGGATTTTTGCATGTGCCCTGGGTTTATCCTGCCTGCACCTCACATAAAGGCCTTTTTTTTAATGTAGGTTTTATTTAACTATTTTTGATCATTTTGCTCAAATTTCATTTTTTTAGGTTGTTTGGCAGTTTACTGTGTTTATTTGGTTCTTTCCTCGATTTGTTTTGTCCTCATAGTCCTTTTATGTGCCTTTTTTATAGTCCTCTGTGCCACATTGGGCCTTTTTGTGATACTTTGCTGTGTCTCACGGTCCTTTATGGTCCTTTTCAGTACCGTGTTGTGCCTCTGTGATCTTGCTTTGCTACTGCACTCCCGTCATGTTGGCTTTGGTGTGTCTGTGGTCATGTTGCCTTTGTTATACTTCTATTTTCTGCTTCTATTTCCTGTTTATTTTGTATTTCTATGTAATGCTGCTGTTCTTTTAGTGGACAAACTACTGTCTTTTTTGTGTCCACGTGTCGCTTTGTGATCTTGGTTTGTCTTTGAGGCCATAATTGTTTAATTTTGGTCTGTCTGAGCTTTGTTGCATCTTAGTTTAGTCATTTTGTGTTACAGCTTCTCATTTGGTCACTTTCATTCCAATTAAGAGGATTATGTAGGTCTCTGCAGTGACAGTGGTTGTGTCTTAAATCATGGGCTACATCCTCATGAGTGCGCATTTGTTGGCCACATTTGTCACTGCCCCATGCCGAGTTCTGTCCCAATTCGTGTGGCCAAGGAATGCTGCCCACAAAATCTTGAAAATAAAGGATGCATCAGAGTATCCTTCCTGGATATCCCAGGATTCAATGTGCCGACAGCAAACTAAACAGAAACGAAGACGGTGGCATTTTTATTTTTTTGCCAAGTCTGTGTAGTTTGAAAATTCATCACGTAGCAAAGAATGTTTTTAAATGTAAGTTTAGCAACTTAGCTGATGAAATTCATGCTGCAATAAGATGTTAAATAAAATGAAACTACAAGCACTGATGGAGTTAAACCTAAATTATTGTTTTTTTATTTATTTATTTATTTACGTGTAATGTTTTAACTGTGAATTATTCTTCCAGTAAAAAGACATGTAAATACATGTCCTAATGCATTTTAAGTCTGATATGAAACTGATCACTATAGTGACGGGGCAGCATGTGGTCACACAAACATACATCAAGCAGTTTCATGCAGCCTACTTGGACTGGGAAGGATCTGGCCCACGTGGCCCAGGTGGGCTACATACTCATGAGCAGTGGTGGGATGTAACTAAGTACAAGTACTTTGTTGCTATACTTAAGTACATTTTTCATGTATCTGTACTTTACTTAAGTAGATTTCATCATGGGTAC
>NW_013952598.1:241477-243682 GCF_001266775.1 Austrofundulus limnaeus
GAACCCCGGGACTGAAAATCATTTAACCTCAGACAAGAAAATAGATCAGTCTAAAAATGATCAAAAGAACCTCAATCCGTTGTTTTTATATTTTTGTCACACAGTTGAAAACATTTTGGGTCCCAGGCCGGAAAAACCCGACACATTACATGCAGCATAAAAAAAAGTAAAAATAAATTTAAAAAAAGGCTGAAGAGAGGGAGCAAAATCGGATGCAAATGGTGGCTCACTGTACGGTAAGAATAATTATTTTTTCTGTGTGTAGCCTTCTGGCTGATGCTGAGTTGAGCTGTGGTCGGAGCGCAGCAGCTGCGCTTTGGGTAGATTCTCGCGCCAGGCGCGCACACCCTCACCAGCTGGGAAGGTGTTCATATATGTCAACCCCTTTGGACGTTTACCTGTCTAATGAGCCTCAAAAATCTATATTTTTTGGTAAAAAAAAATCCGTAGGCTACCCCTCGTACCCGCTCGTGGTGGTGGTGTGGGGGTCCGTGGAGATGACAGCGCCTGCTGTAACGCAGGAGGAAAGGAGAGAGGAAAAAGTGGATAACGTGATGTTTTTTTTTTGTTTATTTGTTTTTTGTTTTGTTTTGTTTTTTAAACGTCCGTTCAATGCCGTGTTCAACTAAATAGACAACAACTAACCAGGCTTTAATATCACATTCGGGAGATGTCTGTAAATTTCAGGAAAATCTCAGGCTTTGGTTATCCTGTGCAAATGCGCCAAACAAAGACACCCCACTACTTATTTAGACAGTTTTCTCACTCATTCTCCATTTATTGTATAATTTTCCTGCATCTAAAAATCATTTTTGATCCCACAGAGAGGACAATCTGAGGAGAATCTCACACGCTGGACACATTTACATCTATTTTACATATTTAAATGGAGGCGTGTCAGGGGAGGAGTCTCAGGTGTGCTCAGTTCCACGTTCATTGGGATGTTTAAAGGAAAGGTGCGCAGGAACCTGCGTGTGCACGGTTTTATACATCTGATTTTTTTGGTGCGGCACACTTTTCTGAATTTCTCCGTACGTCAACTTTTAGTGTGAAAGCTGCACAATCCTTTATGCATGAGGTCCCTGGAGCATCAGCAGCAGCAGCAGCATGCCCACAATGGATTCCACAACGGAGGAAATGTGCCACTCATGGTCTTATTTATTCAAGTAAACTGGTTCAAAACACGACTTGTTGAGGTTTGATAAAGGACGATGGTGGCAAATTTACAGCTTCTGTAGCTGTTGTCACAATATGTGATGATGCACAGAATCACACCAAGTGTGAACAGTGTCACAGAGGGGAAACACAAACTGCAGCATTGTTCACTAAAATCGCACACCATTGATGTATTTAAAATATACATAGGCACACTTCATAATATTGTAGACCGTTAGGGAATACATTAAGCAAGTACTTTTACTTTTAATACTCTAAGTACTTTTAAAAGCAAGTACTTACTTACTTTTACTCAAGTAAAAATGTTGATGTGGTACTTTTACTAGAGTACATTTTTGTCTGTTTATTTGTACTTTTACTTAAGTACAGTGTTTGAGTACTTTCTCCATCACTGCTCATGAGCAATAGTGGGCACCAGCCCGCTAAAGCGCAATTCCACTAATTGCAGACCTAAATATTTCATTTGCCCTTTAGCGGTCTTACTAATTTTTATAATTCATAAGCGGATAGGCGCTTTCTAAAATTAAAATGCAGTACCGCTAATAACTAATTATCTACCAGTCATCATTATCTTGAACAGCGGAAGTTATGGCTGTCAATGAATCACAACACACATGATCTATCCAACAGTACCCCTCCCGGGTAAACATGGTTATTGTGAAGGTACACATCCTTACTGACTGTTGCTTTGGGTCAGAGTTCTGATTTCCCACAATGCTCTGTCTGCTTACGTAGCAGGAAGGCAATAGCAAAAACATTTCAGTTTCTAATCCATTCTAAAATTTTGTATGTATTGATTTATTGTACTTTACAATCGGAGCTCCTTTTTTTAAAAAAAAAAAGTTTAAACGCTGGAGCTCAAAAGCAATCGGCCAACGGTATTAGAGACTCAGAAATTACTTAAAGGTGTTATGCTGGTGTAGACTGACATCTAGTGGTCAACTGGAGCAACTACATGGAAAACGTCCTGATGCATCTCAGTAAGGTAGAAAAAAATCAAAAAGAAAAAATAAGTAGGTCCTCTGGATG
>NW_013952598.1:249467-251063 GCF_001266775.1 Austrofundulus limnaeus
GTGTGTGTGTGTGTGTGTGTGTGTGTGTGTGTGTGTGTGTGTGTGTGTGTGTGTGTTTAGCTATAAAATAGACCATGCAAAGAGCAGAGTAGTGATGTGAAGCTGTAAGAAGTGAGATAAAGTCAGGGTTCCCTGCAAAAGTGAAAAATCTCATCCTGATGCATTTCAGTACAAACCTCCAGCACCCACAGATGGTTTATTTTTATAAAATCCTACAAGAATCCTACATCTGTCGAACAGCTTTCTCCTAAATCCAAATTCTCAAACCTTTCCATTAAAGGTAAATATGATCAGAGTCAAGCAATACTTTATAGGTAGGCTGTAAGTAGACTTTCTGAAAGGTTTAACATGTTCATAAAATTATTAGAACATCAGCCACACAGTCCAGGTCATTACACTGATTCTGCCATGTGAGTGAACCAAAACATAGACCATAAACAATAATTCAGCTCATTGATTACAGCCCCCTGGTAGCAGGTAATGAGTTATTTAAAAGCACAACCTGAGCTGAAGCACATTACCTAAACATTTATATTCAAAGCTCCAACATTATGGAAGCAAAGCTATCGGTCTATAACGGCAGCAGCTGCTTTAAATCCACAATTCAAGAGCTTACAATGAGACGTGACTCAGTCCTGTACTGCTGTGAGCTGATGTTTGTGGGTTTATCTACAAGAGATAAGGCTGGGGCAGAACGCTTGTTTTTTCCCTTCAGGAAAACCTTTTTAACTTAAGAGCAGCTGGCGATAAGCTACAGTAAATGCAAGATGTTCATGTCCTGACGAGGGGAGGCAAAAATAAAAGGTCCACATCATTTCAGAAATAAACGCAGAACCTTGTGAGCACTGATCAGTCTCTTGTTATTCAGCCATGAAGGCAATTTGCCTTAAACCCCCACGTGAACGTCCACAGATCTGATTTAAATGCATTCCTGCAGCAGCTAATTAACCAGAGAGCCACTGAGGTAGGAGCTCAATTTGACACGGTTACCACAGCTGGTTGAAATATAAAAACAGAAACAAACAAGTCGACACATAATGTGAACCTGCACTGCTGTTGCTCTATTAAACCAGTGTTGTACAATACTGGTCCCTCAAGGGCCACTACCCTGCATGTTTTACATGTTCCTCTTCTGACACACCAGATTTAAATTAAATGGTATGTCCGAATAAAAGAGGAATCCACTGGATTTTTTTGTCAAAACTTTATTATCAATCTTCTGACTCCAATCAGGTACAGCACTCAGCAGGCCTCAGTGTAAAACTTTGTTTATACTTCAATAAGACGTGCGACAGCGGTTTGTTGATTGCACAATTTCAGCGAGTCTTTTTCCTGACCGAGTATAAACGAGCTGCAGACGCGGTGGCCATAAATTATCATAAATCCTCCCTCTGCCCTCCCTCAGTGCATATTAAGTATATAAAATACAATAACGATGGCTGGATAATGTTTTTACCCACTCAAAATCAGTATTAAAGCTGCTGTATGTAGTTTCTTGGGAACCCAAAAACTTAGAAAAATTTTGAACAGAAACACCCTTGTAGTCCCTCCCCCTGCTCTCAGCTCCCCTTCCTAAGCTCCTCCCCCACAGCAGGG
>NW_013952598.1:251276-253583 GCF_001266775.1 Austrofundulus limnaeus
GGAAACCCACAATCAAGTGTAACTTATGATCTGTTCAATTTGTGTAAATAAATGATTGCATATTCTTTTATGAATCAACTTGAACTCGTCTGACGTTCACTCTTTGTGTCGCTCTTCAATTTGCACAGTCAAATATTAAAGTAATGAGAAAAACCTTGGTAAAAATTTCTCTCATAACTTTGTTATGAGKTTATGAGAAGTATGTAGAGGAGGCTTATTTGAACATAAGCCCAACCCCTACAACATTAAAAGAATATCGACAAAGTTTTGCGCACATTTGCAATGGAAACACAGCTATTGTGACAGCTGATCATATTTTAGGCTTTTGGTTCTTCTCATTTCATGGCACAATAATGAAATTCAATTATTTAAGTAAAGATTATGCTAAAATATATTATCCTGAACTAAATTCTCTGTTAACAACCAACCAGGTCCATGTTTTTCCCCATAAAATCCTGTAAATATCTAAGTTAAGTTTCCAACTTTGAAAACGTCTGGCACTTTGCTGRCCCTTGAAAAACAGCATGTATTTCATAAATAAAATGGGAACAGACCTGGTCTTTCAGCTGAGCGACCTTRTCCTTCAGCAGAATCTTGACATTCCTCAGCGAGAGTTCGATTTCCTTCATCCGCTCCTCCATGTTCTTCATCTTCCTCTSCCTTTCCTCCTGAAACAATAGGAAAATATATCATCAGGAAAAATCAGACCTCATCCAATTAGGATAAAATCTGACCTCTTAGAGAAATTAAAGATCTGAAARTGAGTCAAATTCAACAAACAGACCATAATTCTCGTGACCTTGTTGCTTTATTATATTTTTTATTTGAGTTTGCAGTCAATAATTTTGGGTATACTTCTAAAAAAAGAGAGAACATAGTTCTATAAAAATAAATACAATACAAATAGGTATAAATTAAATTAAATAAAAAATAACTTACTGCATAAATAAAACAAACCAAAAAGAAAAATTAATAAAATATCTTAAATTCTAGACAAAATACAAAATATAATAAGTGACTCAAAAACTAAAATACATAAACAGTAACAGGTGTAAGAATTACAACACATTCATTATTACAGCATCAAGAAGTGTTGAAATAAAAGAGTTACGTGAAAAAAATAAAAGTTGCGATTACCTTTGGTTGTGCAGCAGCAATAAAAAATACTTAAAACTAGATAAATTATTAAATTGAGCTTAAATAAGTAAGAGTCAATGAAAACCTYATGGAGTCTCTGAGGTTCTGAGGTCCAGTTTCTGCAATCTTCCACCTAGGTTCTAACAAATGATTTAACCTCTAGTGTTACCCTGTCACATTTATAAAAAGTACATACAGTAACTGACATTTCACCAACAGAAATGAGACATTTTTAGACCTGAGGAGAGTCAAAATGCACAGCGTTGTGTTGAATATATCTGAGACATGTTATAGCAGCAGCAACAGGTCATCYGTGTCCTCCGGCCTTGAAACAGTCAGCATCACCTTCGTTCACCTCCTACGAGGACGCAGAGAGCGCGCAACCTCACGCTCAGATTGAGTTTTGTTCCAAAGAGCAACAGCAGAACGCAGGGAGAAGCTAAGGATTAAGAGCGCTGCAGTCAGCAGGCATCACAATCCACCGATCCGCCTGCAGCCGTCAGCATGAGCGGCCCGTTGCTCCGGAGTCAGCCCCTGGAGAGAGAAGGCAGCGAGACTTCACCAGAGCTCTGATCCTCAGTGCCCACACAGGRGGCTTCCTGAGGAAAACTAACTCAAACCACACAAAACAAGCACACAAGATAATTCATACTAAAATTTAAAAGAGAAAAAAAATAGATCTGGTTCCAGTTCTTAAYTGTTTGAACCAAACTATGCAAATTCTTATTTCTTCTTCAGTCTGTTTTAAAGTCAAATCCAGAGAAATAGGAATGCAACAAAATGTCCACCAACCATAGTGCCATCTAAGCTAACCAGGTGAGGATGCATGACYCCATTTTGCTAGGTGCTCAGGGGCGGAGCCAGGGGGTGGCCAGGGGTGGCCATGGCCACCACAGACAAATCTTTGGCCACCCAATTGGCCACCCTGCAGTACAAACTAGAGGTGGGCGATACTGGGTATTTTGGTATCGATCTGATACCAAATAAATACAAGGGCCAGTATCGTCGATTTCGATACCGATACCAATTCTTTTAAAGCTTCATAATTTGAAAAGATTCAAAAGATCTAGGATAACATTTCGCCAAACATTGTACGTGACAACAAAATACTTTATTATAACAATCAATATTTTTGCTTGCCAACAAAGCAGAAACAAACCAGTTTCCTTT
>NW_013952598.1:257603-263071 GCF_001266775.1 Austrofundulus limnaeus
AATAAATGATCGCATATTATGTTTCAAATCAACATTCCCTGACTGAGAGTTACTTATTGTGTCCATTCATTCTTGCACTAAAGAAATGTTTATCCAAAAAATAAAAGAGATCCTTGCTAATTAAATTACTCTTATAATCTTGTTATAAGAWGTGTAAGCTAAASCCTTACACAAGTCTCCACCAAATAAAAGGRCACACTCTATTTCTTTAGACRGCCTTTAGCTTTGATTACTGCACACATTCACRGTGGCATTGTTTGGATAAGCTTCTGCAATGTCACAAGGTTTATTACCATCCAGTGTTGCAATAATTTTTGCATTGATGATGGTAGAGTCTGACCMCTGCACAAAGCCTTCTCCAGCACATCCCAACACTTTTGTTGTCTGGGCAGTAGTTCCAGTGAGTTCCTGGTGTGGTTTTAGTTTTATACCTGTGATTAAATTTGTTGCATGTATGCTGTTTATAATTAAAGTTTGGTTGATAGGTGAGTGTTTAGGCATATTAACTCATAAAACCATCAGACCTATCATCAATAACATCCGTCATATAGTCCAAAATTCAAATGAGCAAGTGAGTACATCTGTAAATTACCTGATGGTAAAAAGATGTTTGCAGCTTCTAGACTAGAWGTATTTTACTACTGTGAAGAAATTTAGTTAGGGAGGTTAGTACTGATGTTAGAAACACAACACTATATTCTTAAGTTCTCCTTTTTGAAGTATTGACAGTGTTTAATCTATTATGTCTTGATTGAAATAGGTCTAGTTACATGTCTGAAACATTTTACAACACATAATAAAACGCTTGAAAGACATTAGATGAGAATTGTGTCTGAAAGCCTGTGACTCAGCCGTAGGCCAGCAGGGGGCGAGCGAAGGCATTGAAGAAACTGTACTTCTGGTTTTATGGCCAGTGTGGGCTTCCTGTCTGCAGACAGCAGCAATAAACCTCACCCAGATTCCAGATTCTGGTGTTGTATGGTTTTCATTCCTTCTACAAATCACTTTATTTAACATTTGTGTTTATCATCTCYACTTCAGTTTATTGAATACAAATTTTCTTACACTACAGTCACTACTGATCACTGTCACCTCAGCTACGCTAAAAAACAACTTGTTTTTAGAACAGTTTTTGCAGACAGAGGTCATCAGTGGGTAAGGGACAAACATAATCAGATTTCAGCTCAGGAAAGAGTTTCTTATCAAACATGAAGGATATCTGTAGAATTCTACATTGTTTTTGATGAGCTTTGACATCCASAATGCCTCATTACGTACAAACATTTTAAGTTCCCTTTCAGTCGATTCACTCGGTACAACACACAAGTGGAAACCACGGCCCTGCGTGATCTGGCTGTAGCCACCTCTAATAGGCAGGTGATGTGATGACGACAGGTGCCAGGCCCCACCTGCACTGTATACTGTCCTTCATCACAATCACTCCTCAGTTCGCTCTTCACCTCGCTAACAACACCTCTTCCAGTCAGGCTAATTAGCTTTGGTTGTTTCAAAGGTTCGTAAAATTAGCTTAACTGCTTTTGTTGGTGTRAGCCACTGTTGCCTACTGGTAACTGTCTGCCCGCGAAGCACTAGTTTTGAGTTGGCTTTAATTATTAATTATTTAATTTAATAAATTTTGTGGTTTGGGATGGGCACAAAATTACCTGAAAAGAAGCAGAAGTCTTCTGTTCACCCCTGTCCTCTTTTTTTTTCATTGTTGTTTTATGTCTGTTTTGAAATTCTATATTCGGGGTCATTGCTGTCTTTAGACTGAACTGCTATAATTACTGAGACCTGCTAACTGAAAATGTATTTTCAATATCATATTTGTCTTGATATTACACACATTAGTACACATGTTTTTGAAACAAATCAAACAGAAACTTTTCTAAATCTGCTAGTATTTTGTAGAGTTATAAAATTACTGGATGTTAAATGTTTGCATATTCTGCTCTCCTACATGATCATTTTGTTACATTGGATTGACATTTTTCTGAACTTGATAAAAAAACAAATTTAGGCCCCAAAAATAAAAGGTCAAGAAAGATCCATGAGAACGAAGCACAAAACCTCCAATAATGACAATACTCAACTTTTTATTTGATCCAGATTTACATTTTAGATGGTGTTTTTCAAAACTCTATTTATTTTTCATGTTGCAAATAATAACCTTTCTGTTTTTATTCCATCTGTCAAGAAAAGCACAATTTATAAGGATTATTCTGAAATTTAAAGTTGTCCAGTCAGAATAAATGTTATATGAGTTTCAGTTCATCATGGTCCCAGCAAAAAGCAGAAATCTCAAAGAAAAACAAAACAAATAATAACAATAAAACAAATGTATTTAGGTTTGAATAAAACATAAAAAAACGTAAGTTAATTATAGATTATAATGTGAAGATTAGTTGGGGGCAATTTTTTTTTACTGAGTTTGTTGTTGTTTTTTCTGTCATGTTTGAAGTTGACATAGGATGGATGTAAATATTCTTCATCTAATGGTTATTCAGTTTCAGTTTGTAAACATTTATTAAAATCAAATACAATTATTAGTATTTAATTCATTTATGAGTATATTAAATTTTCTTTACTCGACAGGTAAAAATTATTACCAGAAAACCTTACAGTGACCCATCAAATTCATTGTTCCATCAGTTGAAGTTATTAAAATTCAATGATTTGGTTGATTATAGTATTTTGTCAGTAACGTTTAGGGCTCATAAAAATACATTGCCTTCAAACATCCAGTTACATTTTGTTAAAAGAGTAAGTTGTTACAATTTGAAGGGGATAGAAATGTTTGTAAAACAAAGTTAGAACTACTGTAGTTTGAAGGAATGGAGTACTTCAGTCCAGGGAATTAAATTGTAGAATAATCTGGAGGAGAACGTTAAAAAAGCCAGATCAATATGTATATTTAAGAAAATGATAAAGGTAAATCTGTTGGGGAAATATGTATGAGTATTAGGCATGAATTGTTACTTAAGAAGGAATTAAACTTTTATTGTTTTCTCTTTTATTTTTTTGTACGTTGTAATTTGAAGATTTTTTGATTGAATTTATTTAAGAAAAAGGGTCAGAAATCATAAGATTCTTTTCTTCTTTTGCTACCTTTCATTTAATTTGATTTGTTTTTTGTTGTATGTTGAATTTGTGCTGTTTTGTTTTAAATGAATAAACTTTTAAAATTAAATAAAAAATTAAATAAAAAATTAAATTAAAAATCTTACTGATATTGTCATTATATTTTAGGCAAGCAGAAAATCTATAAAGTAGAAAACAGAATGAGCAAAGAGACGTTACCGAAGTGAAAGTTATTAATCTAAGTTTAATTAACTCAGACTGTGGTAGCAGAGCTCTGTTGGACTAAGTACACATGTAAATTACTTCAAGTAAAATATGTCATTACAGTACTTGGTGTTTTTACTCACAGTATTGGTAACACACTAGGTGAGTGGCTCCTTACAGAATATACTTATTCTTGTTTTCACAATGTGCATATTTGTTTGAAAAAATAAACCTCTCTACATTTTGTTTAACAGGTAGCACAAAACGTTAATATATGATTTAAACATTTATTAGTGATGCATGTAGCACCTAGCAAGATGGAGGCCAGAAATGTCGCCACCCGCTGTGTGTTCAGGTGTATTTCTGTTTCTCACTGAACATCCTCACTTACAGAGTTGATCACTGCAGCGATTGTAAAGTAATATTTTCTGATCAAAGCTGAAGCTTTCACATAGTTTAACAAAACAGCTGGAATATTTCAGTGACTCAGGGGTGGTTAGTGTCAAAGAGAGGAATGTTTGAGCAACATGAGTCAACAAAGGATAAACACTATGATGAGGAGGACCACACCCAGACAACAGGAGAGAGAAAACCAAACCCAGAGAGTAAACATGGAAGGAGCAAACAGAAGCTGAGCAGACCTGTGACAACACCAAAAATAACTCAATAAAGCAAGAAAAATAAACCAGTCAGCTCGCATGTTTCATGAGAAGGATTAAATTAATTTAGTCCACATGTGAACTGAGTGATTTGTGTGGATAGAAGAGTTCCAATATTCATTACATGACAGTAAAACAGAAGCATAAAGGTCCTTTTACCAAACAAACACTTTAACCCGACACACTCACGGTGACACAAAGAGGAAGCGGATGCTTTAAAGCAGGGGTGCCCAAACATTTTCTCACAGAGGGCCAAAATGAAAATATATCAAAGGGCTGCGGGCCAAATGCAATAATACAGTATAATACATGAAATACAAATACTTTTTAAGTAACGTCCTTTTGGAGCCAGTGCGGTGGCCCGTGTATTTTTAGCCTTTACATTTGGAGAAAGTTTGCAACATCCTCAAGTAGCAAAGGCTCATGAGACATTTCATAAATTGATAAAATATGAGTTTTTGTGGCCTTTTTTGTGTGCAAATCTATGTATACATGCATGTGTAGGGGTGTAAGAAAATATCGATTCACTGAAATATTGCGATATTTCATTTCTCGATACTGTATCAATAGTCTAAAGCCCTGTATTGATATTTTATTATGGTTTAAAATGTCAACTTTGCTGCCAGCCGTTCATTTTTATGTTGTAGTTTAGCCTCTGACCACTAGTTGGCAGCAGTGAGCCAGCCATTGGGCTCCTCTATCTCTTGAGTGCCAGAGAGTAAGAGTAGCATTAGCATTGCAAGTAAACATTAGCTTCATGCTCCGATAGCTGAATCTGAGCGGAAAAGACCGACACCCTCTGCCTTCCAAGCTGAGGTAAGGTTACCAACAGTTACTTATTTGTCAGAATGTCTATATTTTAAGACAAATAAAGTTTTTTTCCAACGTTATGGAAGGCAGGCAGGCAGGCATGTAGCGCATGCGTCTAGCGTCTCAAGCTCGGCACTCCCCCCGTGACATAAAACTCTCTCTGTTGCTCTCAGTGTCAGGCTGATCTCAAAGTCCATATACTTTAAGTTTATCCTGCTGTGTTTACTTCAAAAATGGTTTAACTGTGTTGTTTATCTTCTCCATTTATTTACTGTTTATTTTCAGGACCTGCCCTGCTGTTTGACCCACAGTTATGTAAATCACGTTCTGGATGCAGGTCAGCTGATCCCAGAAACTCTGTGTGCAGCAGCTTCATATCATCTGTTTACTGAACTTTATGACAACATAAAGACTATTGTTAAGTATTGGATGACCATATCCACCAAATCGACAAGCCCCACTCTGGACCCTTAACCCCTAAGCTGCTTTCCAGGCAACACAAAAATGCCCCACTGCGCCACATGTGCTCACACGTGATGGTAAAAATGCAGATAATTAATTTCCCCACCAGAGGATCAATAAAATATTTAAAAAACTGAACACCAACTTTAGTTGTGTGAAATGGGACTGAACAGTATTAAAGACTAAATTAAAGTGAATTACAGGTTTTGAGCTGATGATGATGATGATGATGATGATGATGATGATGATGAT
>NW_013952598.1:266292-268391 GCF_001266775.1 Austrofundulus limnaeus
TGTTTATAAGTTGGTCTTTAAAATGTTTATATGTTGGTCTTTATAATGTTCATAATTTGGTCTTTAAATTGTTTATAAGTTGGTCTTTAAAATGTTTATAAGTTGGCCTTTAAAGTTTTTATAAGTTGGTCTTCAAAGTGTTTATAAGTTGGTCTTTAAAATGTTCATAAGTTGGTCTTTAAAATGTTTATAAGTTGGTCTTTAAAATGCTCATAAGTTGGTCTTTAAAATGTTTATATGTTGGTCTTTATAATGTTCATAATTTGGTCTTTAAATTGTTTATAAGTTGGTCTTTAAAATGTTTATAAGTTGGCCTTTAAAGTTTTTATAAGTTGGTCTTCAAAGTGTTTATAAGTTGGTCTTTAAAATGTTCATAAGTTGGCCTTTAAAATGTTCATAAGTTGGTCTTTAAAATGTTCATAAAATGGTCTTTAAAGTGTTTATAAGTTGGTCTTTAAAATATTTATAAGTTGGTCTTTAAAATGTTCATAATTTGGTATTTAAAATGTTTATAATTTGGCCTTTAAAATGTTCATAAGTTGGTCTTTAAAATGTTCATAAGTTGGTCTTTAAAATGTTCATAAGTTGGTATTTAAAATGTTTATAAGTTGGTATTTAAAATGTTCATAAGTTGGTCTTTAAAATGTTCATAAGTTGGTCTTTAAAATGTTCATAAGTTGGTCTTTAAAATGTTCATAAGTTGGTATTTAAAATGTTTATAAGTTGGTATTTAAAATGTTCATAAGTTGGTATTTAAAATATTTATAAGTTGACATAAGTTGTCTGGTGTTACAGGGCCTTTAAACAGTAAATCTGAAGGCAAGCAGAATACTATTTCGTAGCGATAAAAAATACAGTCCAGTACGTACTGGGTTGGGCGATATTATCAAACAAATTAATCACAATTAATTGTAGCATGTAGCAAATAACTACATAACAAGAGTCCCTGGATAAGCCAGGCAGGAGAGGGGTGCTCTGTTTGAGACAGAGTGATGACTTTGATGAGGAAGTGAGTTATCCATTACTTGTTTAAGTAGAGGAAAAAGAATAGGAGCATAGAGCCAATTACTGCGGAAATTTCCTTAGTTTTGGGACATCGACAATCAGCTCATATTTAGATGAGAAGATGATCTTTTCTATCTCCGCAAAAACATGAAAATCAGCCACTGTCCCCAACTATCCTAACAACTGTCTCCCTTTGCTCTGCTGTGAGCTCTACCTCATGTCCAGTAAAACAAGTTTGTATGGTTTCAAGAGTATTGTTCACTGTTTTTCAATAAAAAGATTGGAACACTGAAGGGGCATTGTGACCTTATAACACATGACAGTGCCAAATATTAATCAGTGACAGTTTTTCTGACGGTTAATTACACATCATATGATTTTACCCAACCCTAGTACTTACCCTGTATAATGTATGTATCCAGTATGAATCTAGTACTCACTGAGTAAAAACCTGGGCACTTGCTTAGTATTTACTAGGGACAAAATTCAGTACTTGCCTCATACTTTTCAGGCATGTGGCATCTGGTACTTACTAGGTATGTACTTGATATTTGTCAGATTCATACCTGGTACTTACTGGGTATGTACCGAGTGTGTCACCTGGTGGATACTTATTGTGTACATATCAAGGTACCAGAGTACTTACCCAAAAATTAAAATTTTTGAGTACTTTCCAGGTGCGAACCCTGGTATGAAGTTCATACCCAGTACATACCTCCGTGTAGTTTCAGGTGCGAACCCTGGTATGAAGTTCATACCCAGTACATACCTCCGTGTAGTTTCAGGTGCGAACCCTGGTATGAAGTTCATACCCAGTACATACCTCCGTGTAGTTTCAGGTGCGAACCCTGGTATGAAGTTCATACCCAGTACATACCTCCGTGTAGTTTCAGGTGCGAACCCTGGTATGAAGTTCATACCCAGTACATACCTCCGTGTAGTTTCAGGTGCGAACCCTGGTATGAAGTTCATACCCAGTACATACCTCCGTGTAGTTTCAGGTGCGAACCCTGGTATGAAGTTCATACCCAGTACATACCTCCGTGTAGTTTCAGGTGCGAACCCTGGTATGAAGTTCATACCCAGTACATACC
>NW_013952598.1:270562-272043 GCF_001266775.1 Austrofundulus limnaeus
ACCAACTGTACTGCCTAATTTTACATTTATTATATAATAATTTAAATTATTGAATTAATATTTGATTAAAATATATCCATGAATATAACCTCATGAGAACCTCCATCTTTATTTTAAAACATTGGTTTTAGATTGATTGTCCTTACTCAGAGGAGCTACATTTTAATTTAATTTTTATTTTTAATTTATCTAAAATATAAATTAATGGTTTTAACTCTGTTTAAAAAAAACAATGTTTGTTTTTATATTTATGGAGGTTCTATTCCTAAAGAGGTAGGGGAATTTAAAAAGGAAAAACCAAGAGGATAAAACTGGGGGGGCCAGCAGGGGGGTGCCAGCAAATTCTAAGGGGGGGCCATTCTGTTTGATTTCATTGCACTGAAGGTGTGAGCAGACCTTTTCTCTGGACTGGATGAGGTTGCTCTTGATGCTGTGCACCTCGGCCTGCAGTCGGCTGTTCTCCTGCTTCAGCAGCTGCTGCTCCTGCCCCACCACCCGAGACAGCTCCTCTCTGAAGATCTTCTTGTTCTGACTCTGCAGACCGCTCGAGTGCAGGGCCATCTCCAAAATATGGCTCTGCGAAGACAACCTAGGGTTACCTTTCTGTTGTTGTACCGTTGTTTTGCACTTACATTAAAAAAACCTCACTTTATTGTTGGAGTTGTGCAGCTGTTTGTGCAGCGCTGACACCTCCTTCTTCAGAGAATCCCTCTCCTGCTGCAGAGCGAGAAGGTCGGACTTCAGAAGACACGTTTGTCGGTTCACCACCTGCAGGTTTTCATCTGCGCTCTTCACCTTGAGTGGGATAGAAAAGATTTGTTTTCATCAGGTGACTTATACTTCATAGATTTATGTAGATGCATTTTATGTTAAATAGGAAAGTGCTAGGAAATAAGCTGCTTTAAAATGATTTGACACATTTTAACTTGGTGAAGTTACAGCAATAAAATAATAAAGCATTCCTTGAAGGAATGTGTAGCTTCACACTGAGCTCATCTTCTGTTGAGAAACGACAGTTTATTCATTTTGGTTAAACTGTGAAAAACACAGTAGCTGCAGCAACAAATGCTCAGCTACTACCACACACAATGCCAGCCCAATATCTGTAACATTAATGAGTAAAGACCATTTTTGTGTTTCCTAAAGTCAGTTGGCTGCGGAGGCCATCTTGAGTTGTGTTTAAAAGCTGCAAGTGTCGACCCAATAAAAGTTGTATTAAAACCCGTTCAGTGGTTCATAACAGTGGCTCCCAAACTTTTTATCTTCTGACCCACAAAATATTCATGGCAAAAACTTGTGACCCCAAATATTACTGGTCTGAGTACACAAACTTCATTAATAACCCTAAAAACACAGGCTTTTTGACAATCTAAACAGCTTGTACACAAATATAAATACCGTACTTATTTATACTTTTTTGTGTTTTCGTAATAGTTATAGGGAAAATATTACATCAGCAATTATTTTATTACCCTTTAAAT
>NW_013952598.1:272195-278064 GCF_001266775.1 Austrofundulus limnaeus
ACAACTAAGGCAAAAATGTAATTAATTCAGAAAATCTTTTCAGGACCCCACCTTGAAGTTTCGGGACCCCACTTTGGGTCCTGACCCCAACTTTGGGAAACACTGGTTCATAAGATATTTCGCTAACAGACAGAGTTGGTCCTAATAGGTGTATTTAATACATTTAAACCAGTTCATGTGTGATCAGTTAGTCAGTCACAGCTACTACCCCTTATTTTAGCTCATTTATTGGTAAGAAAAAGTTTTGATGAGCTGAGGCTGTCATCTTGGACTGGATTCACTCCAGAAGTTCAGAGTCAGAATCTGAATACTTTAATACCTGGAGGGAAACTGCAATTATTACAGCTGCAACTGTTCAAGTAAGCATTAGAGATAAAGTACAAAGGAAGAAATATTTGAGCACACAAGGAAGAAATAAGCATAAAAACTCTGGAGAACCAAATGAACACAGAGAACAATGAGCATTATTTAGCATATGTACTGTGTAAATAGAAATAACAACAGTTTTTTTTGTTTTTTTTTTCCCTGCTCTCGGAGGACTAAAACACTTCTTCCTTATCTTCCCAGCTTCGCTGCTTGGAGCCTTCTCTACATTTTTCATCCGAAACTAGAAATGATGGATATTTTTATTTTTATGGATTTGGTTAGCTGGTCTCTCAATAAAACTTTTGGAACAAAGTTTTTTCTTCTTCCATGGGAGGACATGCCAAAGGTGGGACCTCTGTTCTCTGTTCTGGATATACAGTATATCTGGATTCCGATCACTGGATGCTACAGATTGGCCTGGTGGTCTCCTGGTGTTCTACAAAACAGCGTTGGTGGCTTTTCATCTCCTGGCTGACTGACCAATTTGAAGGATGGCCGTACCATCAGCAGTCAGACATTGGCCTTGAGCGAGCTGGACTCGGTCTGCAAGCGGTTCTATTGAGGGTCGTGGGCCGGCTGTGGTTCCTGGACTTTGCTAGCCAGATGGAATTGATCTTGGAGAAGCTGGTAGATCGGGTCAGCAGAATTTGTCCACATTATTTGTCTGATTGGATTCGCCACCTTGAGATGTACCAGCAGACATTGAAGCAGATAGAAAATTGTTGTCGTCTGCCTGACTCTTCTGTTCCCAAACCAACTGATTACAGAATCTGGATCTTCCCGACAACGGCCTTGATCTGTTGACTAAATTCTTTCTGGCTGGATTACGTCGACGAGGCTCTGCCCCACACCTTCCCCTTTCCTCTCTCACCTGTCTAATCTGGTTTCCTGAGCAGGCTGAAGGCCTCACAGAATGAACAGTTACCATCAATATTTTGAACTATGGGGACTGGATTCTTCAGGCCCCCCTAATCTCACTTACTGCTCTGGCTAATAAATCTGCCCTATGCAGAGGTTTTTCATAAACACCATAGTGTGTCACAGTGTTGATATAATATGATGTTTTAGCTTTTTTCCTCATCTCCTCTTGTGTGGTTTTTAGTTTTTCTGTTATTAAGGTAGCGCAACTGTCTTTGCTGCATGACCGGTCTTAACTGCCCCCTTCCCTGAATGTACAACACCTTGTGAATTTATTTGTGTGAAAGGCGCTATATAAATAAAACTTTACTTATTTACTTACTTGAATAAAAATAACAGTGTAAATAGAAATAATAATAGTGTCAATAGAAATAACAACAGTGTCAATAGAAATAAAAACAGTGATATACTCTGAAGCTAAAAACAGTGTGACTGATGCAAAGGTCCCATCAGATATCATTAGATGATAAAAGAATTGGTGATGATATTGATATTGCACTTTAGATTAAGGTGTTGTAGATAAATAAAGTGCACAGATGTATTAAAGTGACAGTTTCACATGCGGAGTTGTAGTTTGAACGACCTCCTGTGGTGCTCAGTGGTGCATTTAGGTGCAATGATTCCTGCTCTGAATGTGCTTCTGTGACTGCTGACAGTGTTGTAGAGAGGGTGATAACTGTTGTCCATGATTCCCTGCAGCTTTGCCAGCATCCTCCTTCTTATAGACTTTTAAATGACTTTTAAAAAATTGTAACATCTGAAATGTCTATAGTCGGACACAGTGATTCTGTTTACTGGTTATTTCCATAGACTAACCCTGACCCCTGACCCTAAACCTAACCTACCTTCACTCACACATTAACCCTAATCCCTGACCTACCAAGTGGATTTCCCCCYATTGGGACGGGGTTTTTGTCCCCATAAGGAACTGTGGGTCTTCACAAGGCTGTGTGTGGCAGAAAAATAGTCAAAAATCATCCCCAGCAGGTCTAAGGTTCTTACTTTGTCTTGAGCTTTGGCCAGCTGGCTGCGCAGGCTGGCAGCCTCCTCCTCCACAGTCTTCCTCTGGTCTTCAACATGACTGAGCTGACTCTCCATCGAATCCAGCCAGAACGTCTGAGAGCAACATGAAACAAAGAAAACAACCATTATCAATCAGGTTTCACTTGAATTAGACAATACACACATCAGTAACTTTAACTGATGTTAGTAAAATTCTTCATACAGATTTATTATTTTACAGCAACAACATGATCATAAATAGGGGCGTTACAAACCCTCATGAGACGGGACAAAATCCTGGGTCCACCAGAAACACACCAGACTAAATAGAAACAGTATATAAAGTTTTTTGCCACAAACTCAACTCTCCTGTCTGGTTTTTCCTGAGTCTCTTCAGACCTTTGAACAGTGCTTTGATCATAATTAACCTTCTAACTACAGATTATTTTAGACATATGAAACAGTTTGCACGGTGATGATGTTTTACCTCCACCTCAACGTTTGACTGACTCGTTTAATTTAAACTGCATTAATGACATGTTCTATTTTCTCAAAAGGAAGAAAAAAATTGTATAGGTCCTCTGGACGGGTTCTTCTTTAATGAAACGTTTCGTCTCTCTTCCAAGAGACTTCTTCAGTCTGAGAGTTTCAGGCAAAATTCAGGCTTTTGAGTCCTGCCTCCAGGTGACTTCTATTTTCTCAGCTTCAGAATCAACAAATATCTTGTAATTTAATCTGTTTTAATTTTTCTAAATGCCAGTGGTGGGCACCAGTCCGCTAAACCGCAAATCTGCTAATTGCGGACCTAAACATTTCGTTTGCGCTTTAGTGGACTTACTAATTTTTATAATTCATAAGTGGATTTGCACTTTCTAAAATGAAAATGCAGTACCGCTAATAACTAATTATCTACCAGTCATCCTTATCTTGAACAGCAGAACGTGAGGCTATCAATGACTCACAACAAATTGTGATCTATCCAACAGCACCCCTCCCAGATAAACACACTTATTGTGAAGGTATGCATCCTTGCTGATTGTTGCTTTGGTCACAGTTCTTATTTCCCACAATGCTTTGTGTCTGCTTACATAGCAGGAAGGCAATAGCAAAAACAGTAGTTTGTAATCCATAGTAAAATTTTGTATGTATTGATTTATTTTACTTTACAATCTGAGCTCCTTTTTTAAATAAAGTTTAAACGCTGGAGTTCAACACTTGACGTAATTGGTCGAAGCAATCGGCCAACGGGGTTAGACTGACATCTAGTGGTCAACTGGAGCAACTACATGGAAAACTTTAAAATCCAAGCTCTTATTTTGAAGGAATGATAGTTTCCTGTACTCCGTGTTTTCGTTTCCCATCACAAATCAAATCCGTCATGTACCCAGAATGCATCGCTTCAGTTTTCCAATAAACACTTTTAAAATTACTTTATTGATGCTTCTTTAATGAAAAATCTACAAGAAACAAAAGAAAAAGACAAAGAAGCAGCCGAACTAACAATCTTCAACAACTTTTTAATTTTTACACCAGGAGCTAAAGGTCTGTTTCAGGAAATCACATCCCCAGCAATCGGCGCTTGTATGATTAAGCTGTAAAAGGGTTCATATACTGCTAGTTGGCAGTGTTGTGCATGTATTGTACATGAATTGTTGTCAGCTAGTAAGTGTCAAATTGAACTTGCGCTTTAAAATTAGCTTCAGCTAGTTTTTCTATGGCATACGCAATTTTGAAGTTGCGGACCTAAATATTTTTATAAGCGCTTTAGAAATTGCGGAGCTAATTTTTGGATTAGCGCTGCCCACCACTGCTAAATACCCAACAGAGACTGTTCCTCAATTACTTCAGGCAGTCTCAGTGAATAGAGTCAGTAAAATAAAGAGTCAGAGGGAGACCAACAGAATGAGAGAAACCAGGGGCTCGTTGCATGAAAGTCAGATTTAAATAATCCAGCATATCGACTGACTGATCACCTGGAGCTGATGGCTATTAACTCAAGAAATCTAATCTTTTATACTTATAAGATCTTGTGGCATGAGATCTCACTGCACACCTTTTTGTAAAGTTTTAATCTGACATTTAATCTGAATGAACAGATGTGTTTGAGCAGCCATAAGACCCACCTTCTCTGTGAGGTCAGAGAGCTGCTGTGACAGCTGGATGTTCCTCTCCTCCAGCTGTGCAGCGTCCTCCAAAGCTTTGGTTAATTCTGCCTCCAGAGCAGACACACAAGCTGCCATCTAACACAAAACAACCAACAATCATCTACCTGCTAATCCCACCAGCACAGGACAGCCCCACTGCTCACACTCATACCCTGTTCCTCTCCTCAGCATGGAACATCTCCCTCCTCTCGTTCTCCTGCAGCAGCTCCAGCAGCTGCTGCTGCAGACCCTGCATGTTGGCAGCATTCTGGGTGTTTCTCTCTGTCAGCAGCCCGTTCTCCTCCTCCAGATCCTGGCTCTGCAGACTCAGCTCTGAAATCTGCAGAGAGATGAAAACCTCCAGAGCTGCTTCTGTTGTTCAAGATGGAAAGTTTTCTGATTTATTTACCTGTCTCTTAAAATGATCTGCTGCTTGTTGAGACACAAACTTCTCCTGTTTCAAGTCCTCCAGTGTTTGTCTACAATAAAAAGATTATAAATGAGTATTAAAAGGAAAGGTAACTGCAGATCATTTAACAGTAGGTGCTGCTTACCTTAACTCATCCTGGAACTTCTTTAAGTCTCCTTCTTTCAGTGCAGCAATGTTTTTCTTAAGAATGACGTTTTCTTCAGCAAGACAACTGGCTGCAGATCTTAAAAAAAGTAAAACAAAAAACATCAGAGAACTAGTTTCCAACACTAGATTATTGCGTTCACACAATAAAAAAAAGACAGATTGTATCTCACAGGACCGTGACTGTTGGAGACTAGTCACCAATCACAAAATGTGTCCAAACATTTGCTGCGGTTACTTGACAAATGAACATATTAAAAAGGCCACGCATTTTCTCTCAAAATAAAGAGTAGTTGTGGGTCGAAAGAGTGACGCCTGCGAGGGAGCTCTCCTCTGACAGGAAACAAGAATGTTTTAAAATCTGGTTCAGATCTGCTGACGTTCATTCAAAGATGTCCTCCAGTAGATACATTTATAAATGTGGCAGCAGCTGCCAAGGTCATACATCCCACCATGGATCAGTCAGCAGCAGCATCTGATCAATCTGTGATCCATGATGTGATGTAAATGTAACATTTTCTACATATAGGCCAAATTAATCACTAAAATAAAATAACTTTGTCTGTTTTTGTCACTTTTACAGTGGATTGCATCAACTCTGTTACATACAGAAGGGAAACTTCACCAAAGTGAAACATAAATCTGTGGATCTGTGTTTGATTACTCTGCCTGGCTTTCTCAAGGACCAGGATGTGACACAAAAATCTGAATTTCAGAACTGA
Organism: Austrofundulus limnaeus; assembly: GCF_001266775.1. NCBI lineage: Eukaryota > Metazoa > Chordata > Actinopteri > Cyprinodontiformes > Rivulidae > Austrofundulus > Austrofundulus limnaeus. The sequence continues at coordinate 277,922 of NW_013952598.1, forward strand.
AAGTGAAAGTAGACAAACTGAGTTTTTAATAAACCAAAATACAGTTTCAAAGCAAAGATACAAAAGTTTAAATTCAGTTTCAATTTAGTAAAATTCATTTTCAAACCAATGCATTCAATTTCAAATTCTGCACATTCAGATTC
>NW_013952598.1:278074-284508 GCF_001266775.1 Austrofundulus limnaeus
GAATCTGAATGTGCAGAATTTGAAATTGAATGCATTGGTTTGAAAATGAATTTTACTAAACTGAAACTGAATTTAAAGTATTTTTATCTGAATTAATTTGCTTTCAAACTGCATTTTGGTTTATTAAAAACTCAGTTTGTCTACTTTCACTTTCAGTTCTGAAATTCAGATTTTTGTGTCACATCCTGGTCCTTGAGAAAGCCAGCCAGAGTAATAATCAAACACAGATCCACGGATTTATGTTTCACTTTGGTGAAGTTTCCCTTCTGTATGTAACAGAGTTGATGCAATCCACTGTAAAAGTGACAAAAACAAGGTTATTTTATTGCGGTAGTCAAACTGAATTTTTAATAAACCAAAATACAGTTTCAAAGCAAATTAATTCAGATACAAAACTTTAAATTCAGTTTCAATTTAGTAAAATTCATTTTCAAACCAATGCATTCAATTTCAAATTATGCACATTCAGATTCAATCTGAGAAATTCTAATTCATTTCCTGCTGGCACAAGATTTATCCCATAGAGATTGGAATCACGTAGTGTTGCTAGTAATTGTAAGATCACTTGTTTGCCCACAGTTATTGGTTTTCAGTGGGTGATGGGGGAAGTCTGATTTTTGCTGACAGCTTTAAGTTTTGAAAATTTTAGCTTCAGTGAATATTTTAGTCTTTGATCACTGCTTGAAATTCTGGATCTATTTTTTTTACTGCTCTGGAATATGGACGTCTGTTTTGCCTTGGATCTTGAAAGATTGATGCCAATAAAGAAACTTTAATTGCAACTTGGATTTGTGTTGTTGTTTTTTTTAACAATGGGTGTTTCAATGTTAATTTCCCTTATTCAGCTGCTCGGCGACAGTTGTAGCAATCTGCCTCTGTAGTAAAATTCTTTTCTCTGCCCTCACACAAAGATTTTAATATTAGCTCTATATATTAAGTTAGCTACATGAGTACAGAATACTCTATTTTAGGGCACTAGATTTTTTTGTTATTATGGGTTTTTTTTCTGGTCTTGGTCTCGACTTGGTCCTGGACCTAAAAAGTCTTGATCTTGTTTCAGTCTTGAGACAATAGCTGCGTTTCCATTGACCATGAAAATGCGCAAATGAGAATTTCAAAAATAAATTTGCTCAATGGAAACACGTCATTACGTTTTTCAACAAAATGTTGTTGCGCTAGGATGAGGTGGTATTTTGGCGATCCATTCGGTGTTTTTCGCAAAATTGCAATGGAAACACTTTTTTCGCATCACGGGAGTCACGTGATCAACAACCGGCTGTTTCTACTGGCAAAAAAGACGATGACGAAGAAGATAACAGGAAGTAGAAATAGTAGTAATATCACAGAAGTAGTATAAAATAGTAAACTCACAGACTACAGTTTCCCAAAAACACAGCATACGTAGCCGCTCCCAAGTAGGGACTTGTCTCTGGAAAGCCTCGATAAAAGACGCCGACGTCTCCTCTGATGATGAGCGCTAGTGTCGTGGTAGCAACATGCTATGTGTTTACATCCATCACCACCATGTTTGTAATGACTTATCACGAGAACAAACGTATTCACGCGTGACTTTAATAGCATTTCTTAATGGAAACACCACAGTTGCGAAACTGTGTTTTTTCAACATTAACAGAATATCGACAAAGTTTTGCGCACATTTGCAATGGAAATGCAGCTAATGTGGTCTTGTTCTTGACTTGGTCTCAGGTTAGGTGGTCTTGACTACAACACTACAGACAATGATGAAACAGAATGTTGTGTGCGTCAACATTTTTGGACTGTCAGAAATAAAAAGACATTTTTGAGCTGTTATAGGACCGGAAGGCTGATTTGGAGCCAGTCACAAATAGAAGCCATGCCATATTTTCTATGGAATAGCTTCTTACAACCCTGCATTTTATTGCATCTGAATTATTTGCCTCATACACCAAGACCTCCAACTCCATGGCTTCGAACTACATATTTGTTTTACGGCTACTCTGCTCTCCAAACTCTCCATGGTAACAGCCAGTAGAACGTGTAAAATTCTCATTTCAATAGAGCAGTCTACACCAGGGCTTCTTAACCTTTTTGACCTCGGGACCCAATTTGTTGAACATAAAGTGGCACGAGGCCCAGTCAGAAATTACCAATGTATGGACCAAAATGATTATTATTCTAAATCTTGGTTTAAAATAATTATTCTATATTTTGGTTTAATTTTCATTGTATTTACATTATAACTAAATTAACAAACAATAACAAAAATAGACAATTCAACAAATAAAATTGTGGGCATAAAATAATTAAATTAAAAATGTTTAAATGTTTCAAATACAAAAAAACTAAAAATAAATTTGATAAAGTACAAGTGAAAATAAAGCCTTTTAAACTTTCGCAACCAGAAGCTGCTCTTCATATTAGTGACTAACAATAACAGTAACAGCTTTTTGACATGTTTAAAGTTTCTTTATAAAAATTATTATTTGTAGTTTATTTTTTAATATTTTAATGTATTTTAAAGAGTGCAAATTAAAATATAGTTGTATCTGCATCTGTATTTGATCATGTTTTGAACTTTTAAAATACTGCATGACAGAACCAGAAGCTGCTCTTCATATTAGTGACAAACTTTGGTGTTTTTTGATGGGTTACTTTCATTTTTGGTTCTACTTTTAATTTAAAGTAGGTTTCCATTTTTGGCAGGTTTCTAAGGTTCTTCTACATATTAAAAAAGTTGTTAAACATCTGAGTGGTGCACTACCACTACTAGTGGTGAGAAAGTGTATTGCGCCTTATTCAAAATCAATAAGGTCCCACGGCCCTCGGCGGCCCAAAGTTAAAAACTGTTGTTCTTTTGAGGCCCTCAAGGTGGCGCTCGCGGCCCAGTTAAGAATCTATGGTCTACACATCATTTGTACAGCAATCTTAGTAGATCACCATATCTATCATATCAAACATTATATTTTTTAGTTTGCCCATGTAATTTAGACCTCATTATTTGGGATCTTAGTAGATCAGTCCTTAGGTTTTGAGTCACCAAGTAGTTTCCAACAGTGAGATAGTGGCTCATACGTCGATTAGACCTGACCAACATGGTAATATAAAAGGATCAAAGCAGCTATGACCTTTGGCTGAGAACAGACACACAAACAGGAACATCAACAAAAGCCTTACATGGGGAACACAAGGAGTGTTTCTAACACCAAACCACTACAGCCATGAGGGGGTAGGCAGAGGCCTCTGCAGGTTCTAGTTTACCTCCGAGCCAGAGTTGTTCTGTTTAAAGCCTCTGACTGGTCCTTCAGCTCTGCGATAGCTCTGCGCAGTTTGGTGTTCTGCTCTTCAAACTCCTCGCAGCAGACCTGTGCCTGGTGCAGAAACGCCTCGTCTGAGGGGCTCCCTGCTCGTTTCAGGTCTGAGCCTGGAAACTGGCTCCACAGCTGGAACAGCTGAGAGTTTCCTGCTCTGATCTCATCCACAGGTGAGACCCGCCCATCCTGGAAGTGGTGGGAAACATCAAACAGCTTCTTCTTCAGCAGGCTGATTTGGTCCTTTAGATTGGCATTTTCACACATGCAGTCGTCAAATCTGAACTGAAGATCTGTCAGTTTGAAGCTGTTCCTCTCCACCTCGTTGACGTGGTCCAATAAAACAAGCATCTGAACTTTCAGGTTGTAGTTCTCCTCCAAAGCTTGACGGCTGGTTTCAAGCTGCTGGTTCCGGTGTGCCAGCAGCTTCTCCAGTAGTTCTGTTTTCTGCTGAAGCAAAGAGATCTTCTGATGAAGGAGAAGGTTCTCCTCTGTGGCAGTGGAACACACAGACTGAAGCTTTAGGATGATGGACTCTTGGTTCTCTTCATCCAAACGTTCAAAGCAATCATGTCCACATTCAAGGTGTGAATCTAAAACAAGTTCAGCGTCCTGTCTGTAAGAGTTCTTGGGTAAAGACTTTCCTGTCTCTAAATGTTCTTCAGGATCACCGGTCTCCTCCAGTGCTGATGGAAAAACCACATGATGGACTTCCTCCTCACAGTCCTGAGGTCTATTCTCCTGAAGTGAGGCAGTCTCACAGTGCACCTCATATCTGGTTTTAATGTTTAAATGACTTCTGGTGGGTTCTGAGATGCTGGAGGTCCATGCACAGCCTTCATCGTGGAATACACCTGGTTCGGTTCTTGGATCAAGAACACTGCAGTTCTCCAGCTGCTGATACAGAATCTCTTCTGTTGGACCCTCCTGGTCTTGCTTTACAGCATCTTCTACCCAAATCCTGACTCCTTCACCCTGATTAGTGTCAAAGTCATCTTCACTACGGTTTGGCTCAGGACCTTCATCTGATTCATGAGTCACCTTTGAGACGACATCATCGACATCATCTTCATCTAAAGAAGTTTCTTCATCAGATAAATCTTTGTTTTTCGTGTCATTTGATTCCTTCACATCTTTGCCCCTAACATTCTCTACAAAAACCAGAAACTGTTTCAGTTCCATCTTCAACTTGAGCATTTGGATTTTCAGATCTGTTTCCAGCATCACATCGTCAGTGTCTGGATCTCGTCCTGACCTGTTCTGAAGAACGGACACATGTTCCTGTAGCTCGTCCTTCTTGAGCTCAAACTCCAGTGCAGCTTGTTTAAGAAGCACCTGCAGCTCTTCCACCTTCATCTTCAGGTCAGCGACAGTTGTTATGGGTCCGATCCTCCAGCCGGCCCACCTCTCAGGGACTGAAGGGGTTTTTGCCTCCAGTGGCGAGGAGGAGGTGAGAAGTTCTGCCTTCTCCACAGTTTGATCCAACAGGAGCTGAAGGTGACGTGCTCGGCTCTCGGACTGAGCGAGGAGCTCGTGTTTCTCCTGGAGTTTCAGATGGAGGTGGTTCAGCTGCATGCTGAGCTCGATCTCTTTCCTCTGGGCCTCGCTCATCATCTCATCCACTTCAGTCATCAGCTGCTTGTTCTCCATCTTCAGCGCTTCTGTTTCTTCACTGTGGATGTGTTCCAGCTCCTGTCGTTCTGTTTCCCACTCTTCGTATGATCTCTCTCTTTCCTGCTCCACCCTCTCCACAGCTCGTCTCTGTTCCTCCACAGCTTTTTGCAGCTCTGCTTCCCAGTGGAGCTTCTGCACAGCGAGGCTTTGAGACAGAGCCGTCAGCCTGCTCTGGTAGTCCTCTTCGATCTTTGAGACCTCAGCTTGAAAACGTTTCGCAGCAGACTCCTGGTCGTCTGCGAGGCGATCTTCCACCTCTCTGATTCTCTGGGTGAAGCAGAGCTCAACTTCTTTCCTGTACATGATCATTCAACAAGTCTGTCAGCCTTTTTGTTTTACTGTATTTTTGATCAAGAAGGGCGATTTATCAAATGTACCACCTGCATCAAGCATTGTTCCACATTTGATGTCTAATGGCTAATATTCCAACCATCAAATACTGTATAATAACTGTTTACTCATCTGCATTTACTTCACTGGGTGTTTGGTTTCTTCCACACACTTCTGGTCAAATTGATACCTTTTATTTAAAGAAAGTTAGTTCCAGAGTTTTATTTACATTTTAAACAAGGCCCCATCTTCTTATTACAAGAGTTGTAGACAACTCAGTTCTTGTCCAGTTTCTTTGCTTTATTTTTATCTGGACTAAATATCTGTGTTACAGAGCTCTGTTTGAAAGTATCACAAGTATATTGTGTATTTCAACAACACCCAAACATAATAGCATTAGGTCATATCAGCCAGTGCAACTATAATATTTAATAAGTTTAAACTGTCATTTTGGAAAATATTTACAGGGGTTAAACCTATGCTGTTTAGGGATGGGTACCGAATTCGATACTTTTTTAAGTACAGACCGAATTCTGTCGGTCCTACAGAGTATCTATTCACGTAACATCAAACGGTACCATGTTTTGGTACCTAAACGCATCACTGCGACTGTATTGGTGTAAGAGTGGTGAGTTTTCCATGCTTGTCCTGAACGCAGCATCGCGCAAGAGCGTAATGATGTCAGCAGCCGCTGCTTCAGTAAACAGAGCTCAGTCTGAACGTAGCTTGAAAGCCTCGCAGCTCGGAGTAAAACTCACCGAACAGATCACCTCTGAATTATGTGGTGATTAATTTTCTTGTGAGCACGACGTTCGCTTGCTCAAAGTAAATAAAGTACTGCCACTTTCTTTATTTCATCCTTCATTAAACAGAGACCGGCAGAGGAAAACAACAGAGGCTCTTCCTGACAGTCTGAAGTCGTCTGACCTGAAAGAGCACAAGCAGCTAACTAAAGTGTTGGACGCAGTGTTGCCAGGTGGGAAATGTTGAATTATCGTATCAGCAGCTCAAAATTATCGTATTTTGAGGAAAATTATCGTACACACCCAAGTTACATTCTAGAAAGGCTCAAATTTATAAATACATCCTGCTCAGCTCACAATGTGCTCTAAATTCAACAAACGCACATTCTTTTGTTTG
>NW_013952598.1:286007-290070 GCF_001266775.1 Austrofundulus limnaeus
GTAGCTTAAATACCTTTTATTTATTTTTAACTGCATCCTCTTTTGTTTGTTTGATTTAAACATTTGCCTTCCATGGTCCTCCATCACATAATTTTTCTAGCAGGGAAATGACATCAATAGAAACACGTGGAGCTGGATTTTAATTTGTGTAATAAGACAAAACAGTCTTGTTGTTTTCAAGAGTTGCTCTTTAAAGAAATAAGTTACACAACTCATGTTACAATACAAAGAGTTGGATGTTGTCTTGATATTTGTTAATTTTATATATTGAGAAATATGTTAAAAAACAAAAGTTTATTATAAAAAAAAGACACACACACAAAGTACCGAAAATTGGTACCATTAAGTACCGGTACCCATTCCCAGGTACCGGATATTGGTACCGAATCGATTCAAATGCCAAAGGTACCCATCCCTAATGCTGTTCCTATTTATTGGCTACAGCAAAAATAAAAATAACCCCGTAAAGGTGGTTATGTTTTCAGTAGTGTTTGTTTGCTCGTCGATCTGATTACTCAAAAAGGTTGGATGCATTTTCATGACATTTTCAGGGCATGTTGGGGTTGTCACAAAGAACAACTCTTTAAATTTTAGTGGTGATGTTGAAATATCTGCCAGAGCTGCAGCTCGCTGCAATCTGGCACAAACACACACCCTGTAAGGCCTGGTAACTTTGTGATTTGCCGTTCGGGCACACTTACAGCCTGACTTCTGGAACCCAGAAATGTGGGGTTCAGTTCAGTTCTGCTGAAGCTGATCTGACATTGTTTCACTCAGTTTCGGCTGGTCTTGAATTTTATACTAAAGAGAAGTACTACCAGTGTTGGATTTACATATTCTTGATATGATGATCCCTGCTCACACTGAGGCAACACTCTGCTCAAAGCAAACATGATAAGTGGTCAACAATGCAAAAAGGCCAACTGTGACAGGCCAATAAGCATCCAGCACAACTATTCCACCAATCACAGCTCAGCAGCTGTATAACCTAGGGTCTTGGCACAGACCTTTCCGTTTTCTGTTTACAAAGAAATTCAGTGGTGGGCACCAGCCCGCTAAAGCGCAAATCCACTAACTGCGGACATAAATATTTTGTTTGCGATAAAATATTTATGTCTGCAATTAGTGGATTTGCGCTTTAGCGTGCATAAATATTTCGTTTGCGCTTTAGCGGTCGTACTATTTTTATAATTCATAAGCAGATTTGCGCTTTCTAAAATTAAAATGCAGTACCACTAATAACTAATTATCTACCAGTCATCATTATCTTGAACAGCAGAAGGTAGGACTGTCAATGAATCACAACACGTGATCTATCCAACAACACCCCTCCCAGATAAACACACTTATTGTGAAGGTATACATCCTTGCTGACTGTTGCTTTCGGTCATGGTTCTCATTTCCCACAATGCTTTGTGTCTGCTTACGTAGCAGGAAGGCAATAGCAAAAACAGTTAACATTTGTGTGGTGGCACGATTTACCAAGAATGCAGAAACACGTTGGAATAAATGCACAGCAAGTCTGCGTGTATGGTCGTCAAATGATTTAATATGAGCAACAACAGAGCAGAAGTCAATCAGAGAAGTCTGTCAAGTTGTGGCTGGCGCTTCAGCGCAGAGCAGACGATAATATAACATCCTGTAACATGCTTACAACCAATCACAGTTCGCCAACTGTGAACCATCTAACCGATGACAGAGCTGTCAGCACGGAAACACCTTATCAAAATAAAAGAGGTCATGCATTGCTGGAGTCTTTAAGTCTGGGCCGATAGATTAAAACAGTCGAAACTAGTTATCATGAGATATGATTACTGGACAGTGTCAAGGTAGAACAGATATACATAATTATTCCATAACATTTGTAATCCATACTAAAATTTTGTATGTATTGATTTATTTTACTTTACAATCGGAGCTCCTTTAAAAACAAGTTTAAACGCTGGAGTTCAACATTTGACGTAACTGGTCGAAGCAATCCGCCAACGGGGTTAGACAGACATCTAGTGGTCAACTGGAGCAACTACATGGAAAACTTTAAAATCCAAGCTCTTATTTTGAAGTGAAGATTGTTTCCTATTTTCTGTGCTTTCGTTTCCCGTCACAAATCAAATCCGTCATGTAACCAGAATGCATCGCTTCAGTTTTCCAATAAACAGTTTTAAAATTACTTTATTAATGCTTCTTTAACGAAAAATCTACAACAAACAAAAGAAAAAGACAAAGAATCAGCCGAACTAACAATCCTCAACAACTTTTTCATTTTTACACCAGGAGCCAAAGGTCTGTTTCATGAAATCACATCCCCAGCAATCAGCTGTTGTAGGATTAAGCTGTTAATGAGTTCATACACCACTAGTTGGCAGTGTTGTACATATATTGTACATGAATTATTGCCAGCTAGTAAGTGTCAAATTGAACTTGTGCTTTAAAATTAGTTTCCGCTAGTTTTTCTATAGCATAAGCGCTACTAAAGTTGCGGACCTAAATATTTTCATAAGCACTTTAGAAATTGCAGAGCTAATTTTTAGGTTAGCGCTGCCCACCACTGAAGAAAGTTTTAAACTGTGTCGAGCATGATGCAGAAAACACTGAAACATCTCACCTCTCCTGACCGATGTCACGGCGCAGCTCAGTCAACATGGTTCCTAACGTGTTCCTCTCCTCAGTGTGCTTCTCCATCAGCTCCTTCAGGGCCTCTCCATGGTTCTCCTCCAGAAGAGCCCTTTCTTCATTCACCCTGTCCTGGATCATTACTTCATACTGCAGTCGCTCCTTCTCCCACTCCTCCTTTAACCTGTTTTCCCTCTGTTCGGACTCGTCCTTTAATCTGCTCTCCCTCTGTTTGGACTCCTCCTGGAGCTGCAGTSTTTCCTGAGCGATCCTGTCCAGCAGGATCTTCTGGTGATGCTCCTGAAGTTGAGTTCGCTCGTTCTCCCACTGCTCCCTCAGCTGCTTCTTCTCCTCCTGCCACTGCTCGCTCAGTTTTTTCAGCCTTACATCCATCTCCTCCTCAAACTTCAGCTTTGCTTCCTCCAGCTGGGCTTTTAGTGAACTTTCATGACTTTCTTCCAAGACTTGCTTCCCTCTTTCCAAGTCACTTGCTAATATTTTCTCAAACTCAGCCTTTAGTTCTTGCAGTTGGTTTTCCTTCTTCTCTGTCAGCTCCACCTGCTCTTGCTTTAGTTTTCTAATCTCCACGGCGTGTTGGTTCCTCAGCTCCTCCATCTTGGTCAGAAGGTGTTCGTCGGCCTCGGCCTGCTGATCCTCCAGGGTGTTCAGCTGCTCCTCCAGGTCTACGATGTGGGTGTGGGCCTCCAGCAGCTGCTGCCTGAGGTTCCCACATTCCTCTTCTTGCTGGTTCTCCAGCTCTTCTCGGGTCTGCTCCACCTCTGCCTGCTGCAGCTGGCTCTGAACATCAGCCAGCCTCTCTGTCAACACCTGGACCTCCCGCTGGTGCTGGACCATCAAGGCAGCTTTCTGCTCATCATGAGTCATCCTCTGCTTCTCTACCATCTTCTCAATCTCATTGATCTAAAAGGAAAATTGAGTTTTTACTGTTAAAGACGTGTTGCAGCAGAGAATCATGTCGACCAGCTCCACCAGTCAGATCACAGAGGAAACATGACATTTTATCAGCAGAAAAAACACATTTGGCCCGCCACATTTCATGCCTGAGTTTTACACTAAGCTCATCTTATGTTGACAAAAAACAGAGTTTAAATAAAATTTGTCTGATGTTTATGAGATTTGCTGGTAAGCAATATTACTGTTTAGTGACAGGCGACAAAAAGTCCTTCAGTTCCTGGAGACAGAAATGAACTCTTGAAGCAATTTATAACCATAAAAGTTCCAGATTTGATCCTCAGTTGAAGCTGATGGACGAAACGTGGAAAATTTGACTCTTCTTAACAAACCTTGCTTTCAAGCTGGTTTCGCAAATCTTCCATTTCATGAAGATGCTGCTCCTTCAGCTGCTCCAGCATCATCTCAGCTTCCAGACTCATGCTGAAAGGCTGCACCTCATCTGAACCAATACCTGTAAACACACACGGTACAGGTG
>NW_013952598.1:290405-292409 GCF_001266775.1 Austrofundulus limnaeus
CTTTTTTCCTTTTTTTCTTTTTTCCTCTTTTTTCCCTTTTTTCCCCTGAGAAAAAAGAAGAAAAACAAGAAAAAAAGGAAAAAAGAAATATCCTGATTTTATTTTTCATTTTTTCCTTTTCCTTTTTTTCCTCTTTGTTCTCTTTTTCCCTTTTTTTCCCTGAGGAAAAAAAGAAGAAGAAAAAAGAAAAAACAAATAGAAAGTCAACCATCTTGGTTTGGAAAAATAAAGAAGGGTTTTAAGATCATCAGGTGCCATTGGAAGAAACTCCTGGCTCGGTTTTGGAACAGCTTGGGGAAAAAGGTCAGTGTTTCAGATCTACCTGGGTCTGACTCAGTCCCAGGACTTTTACTGTCCAGCTCCTCAGATAAAGGTTGGCCACGGGGCTGAGGAGCCAATCCAACACTGTGAATCCCGTGCAGCTCTGCCTGCAGCTCATCGATGCGGTCCTGCAGTTCCTATCAAAACAAACCCAGAGGGTAAATATTCCTGTCACTGCACTGCTATAAAAACAGGCAGAGAATGAGTTCAAACTGTTGGAGGTTTAGCTGCAGTTACCCTGCACTGAGCTTCATAGCTGCTGCGAAGCTGTTTGACTCGCTCTTCTTGAAGCAGGAAGTCTGCAGAACCAGGATCCAGGTCTCCGAACTAAGTAAATAATATCATACATGCATCAATTTTTCACTGGGTTTGGTTTTAGGGACAATATAACAATAAAACTAAGAACCAAAAATTAAACATAAAATTGCTAAATTAGGTAAAGAAGAAGCCACCAGCTAAATGTAGCAAAATACTAGCCAACAGCAGAAAGTATTACAGGGTAGCTGATGACCCTCTTCCACTAGCACCTCTACAGCACAGTTCAGCTTGGTTCAACTCTGTTCAGAATGGTTCTGGTGGTTCTCAGTACATTTCAGGAGCAGCACTAGTGGGTGGGTTCATCACAAGGTTGGGCGGTCCCAAGGCTGAAAACTGGCGCCACACGCCTTTGCCAGCTGGTGGCGGTAATGCTCCATTAAGATATTTGCCAGCCACCATTAAACATAGCAGAAGAAGAAGAATATATGCAACACAACAGAGGAGGAGCATTGTAAAACATTCTGCTCAATCTGTGGCTTTTTGCCACATGCTAAAAATCAGACTGCAAGCAGCGAGACGAAACATTCAGGAGAGGTACAGGAGAGCGTGGGAAGACAGGACACGAGCTAGACAACATCTGAGGATAAGCTAATGCTAATCTGCTAGTGGGCTATACGAACGAGTATAAAACCATGTAATGTCAGTTAAATAAGGTTTAGTAATTAGCATGTGTGTTTCAAATAAATCTCCTGAAAAATAAGTGCTGCAAACCTTCAGTCTGAAAGTCCTGATGCATCTCAGTAATCCAGGTAGAAAAAAAAATCAGTAGTTCCTCTGGATGGGTTCTTCTTTAGTGAAACGTTTCGTCTCTCATCCAAGAGACTTCTTCAGTCTGATGAGTTTCAGGTGAACTCAGCCTTAAAAGCACTGCCTCCACATGGTGGGAGTTTCAGAGAAACTGAGACGTTTATTCTCTAAACATGACGTCCCAGTGGCTTTCAAACCACAAAACACGTTACGGCAAAGATTAGTTCACCCCAAAGTTCCAGTTCTCCGGCAAAAACAGTGATATAGTGTATGCTGTTAGGTGTCAGGAGGACTGTGATCAGTCATACATTGGAGAAACAAAACAGCCACTGTTCAAAAGAATGAGCCAGCATAGACGAGCTACTGTGTCGGGTCAGGACTCTGCAGTTTACACTTATCTACAGGCCAGGACTTTGCAGTTTACAGTCATCTACAGGCCAGGACTCTACAGTTTACAGTCATTTACAGGACAGGACTTTGCAGTTTACAGTCATCTACAGGCCAGGACCCTACAGTTTACAGTCATCTATAGGTCAGGACTCTGCAGTTTACACTCATCTACAGGCCAGGACTTTGCAGTTTACACTCATCTACAGGCCAGGACTTTGCAGTTTACAC
>NW_013952598.1:299314-299780 GCF_001266775.1 Austrofundulus limnaeus
TCATCTACAGGCCAGGACGCTACAGTTTACAGTCATCTATAGGTCAGGACTCTACAGTTTACAGTCATCTATAGGTCAGGACTCTACAGTTTACAGTCATCTATAGGTCAGGACTCTGCAGTTTACAGTCATCTATAGGCCAGGACTCTACAGTTTACAGACATCTACAGGACAGGACTCTACAGTTTACAGACATCTACAGGACAGGACTCTGCAGTTTACACTCATCTACAGGCCAGGGGTCAGATTTATAAAATTGGCGTACGCACAATTTGAGCCCAGAAACTTGCGTACGCCACTTTTTACTCCAAGGTTGTGATTTATAAAATCCAAACTTGACGTGAAAATGTGCGGTGCCTCACAGCTCTGAGCCATGCTACGCTCATTTTGGAGACGTGAAACTGTGACACAGATGGTGAAGTGAGGAATTAGAGCCACACTGTGTCATGATCACTGTCAGATATTT
>NW_013952598.1:301185-307342 GCF_001266775.1 Austrofundulus limnaeus
ACTCTGCAGTTTACACTCAAATACAGGCCAGGACTCTGCAGTTTACACTCATCTACAGGCCAGGACTCTGCAGTTTACACTCATCTACAGGCCAGCGGTCACTCTTTCAGGGATGAAGATGTTCTCATCCTTGATAGAGAGGAACGTTGGTTTGAGAGAGGAGTATAGGAAGCCATCTTTGTGAAGATAAACCGTCCACCATTAAACAGAGGTGGAGGCCTTCCTGTCCAGTTGTCCTCCTCCTACAACGCTGTTATTGCAATTATGACTCCGCCCCCTGTGAGCAAAAGGTGTGAATCAGGGCCCCAACGATACCAACACAAAGAGGGAAAGAGAGACAAAAACAAGGGGACTTTGAACCCCGCCTGCATTCACTACATACACATAACAAAACACTAAATAACCACAGCCGAAGCATCCAAACCAATAAGTCAGATGATGGGACACATGACCCTCTATGAACAATAGAGCTAATCAAGCCTATTGTTACGCGACGGCCCTCTTTAGCATGCGACTAACCTGTTTGTCCATGTGGAGGCAGTGCTTATAAGGAGGAGTTCACCTGAAACTCATCAGACTGAAGAAGTCTCTTGGAGGAGAGACGAAACGTTTCACTAAAGAAGAACCCATCCAGAGGACCTACTGATTTTTTCTTTTTGCCTGCAGTCTAGCCTCCCAGTTGTAGGATTATTGCTCCTGGTTTTACAAACGTGCAGTGGCTGCAAAACTTAAAGACGCTGGATAATAAAAATGTTTTAAAAATGATTTGACTTTTGTTATTTATAGATAATGCAATATGACAAGATGTACGTTAAAACTGCAAACGAAAGCCTGCAGTGCTGTCATCACAGAAATGAAGATTTGAAAACATTCAATTTAAATTTGATCTTAAATCATAAAGAGGCTTTTTTGTTAAATTCGTAACAACTAGTATATTTTTGGTCCCTATGAATCTTTACAAGTTGTAATATCATTTCAGTGATATGACTTAAATGGTAAGTAAAAGTATGGTAAAAGTATGGTAAGTAAAATTATGAACTATTAAGCTATTGTTTATTGGATGCAGCCAGTGACTCCGCCCCCTAACTAATCAGTGACCGACAGCGTTCTGACATCACATTTTCAGGCCAGCATGGTACACTTGTAACCACAACTAAGTAGGTACTAAAAAAGAGGCCAGTTCCATGAATCCTTGCTAGTGGAAACACATCTGAACCGTGCAGAGCCAAGTCAAACCATGCTGCAGAGGCACTAGTGGAATGAAAGATCAAATTAGCAGAAATTATCTAGAAGCTTAACGTAACAAAAAAAAAACTAGCTAAAATCAGTAGGTTTTCTAAAAGCTAAAACAATCCAAAATAAATAAATAAAACTATTATATCAAAAGGCTAGCTAAAAGTAGCAAAGGGCTAGTTAAAGCCAAAAGTAGCAGAAGAGTAGAAAGTGGTAAAGTAGAAAAAGACTAGTGACAAACAATAACCAAAAGTCGCAGCACTGATCTCCTGAATGAGCTGAACATTTTGATACATGAATTGCTAAAAAACAAAGTATGTGAAAGTAGAAAAATAAAAATCCACAATAAAACAGAAATAAATACCTGTAGACATTTAAGTTTAGTTAAAAAACACAACATGGACACATCACAGAAGAGCTGTTCTTTTATAAAACCAGAACAGTTTTAGTACCTTGTCTTTCATGACGTTCTCTAAACTTATCTGCAGTTTGTTTATTTGACTTTGTGCTTCGGCTAGTTTCTCAGTGCAGTCCAGTAAGTCCACCTCAAGACGCCTGTTCTCCTGAAAACAAACAGTTTAACAAAACATGTCATGTTTACATTTATTCTTTCAGAATAAAGAAATTATGTAATTTTCATTACATTATAATTTAATTTTCTGGTAAATAATTTGTTATTTCCTGTCTAATTTGCTCTGTCAGAGGATGTAAAATACTTGTATTTAATCTTTAATGAGTGTCTCTTTTTTATTCCCTGGGATGTGATCCGAACAGTCCATCACTCTGTTAAAGTCTTTTTCAAACACAAAATATAGTTCAGTCTAGAGTAAAATGAATGTGGGTGGGAGAAAAAAGTATTTATATATTTTTTGACTGGGTTGAACTACCCCTAACCATCTAGGAGCCCTGATTCCTTCATAATTATTTTAATATTTTTTGTTATATTGTTTACTCCTGAGATTTTTGGATTTGATATATCTGAGGACTGATTGAGCAGAACATTTAAATCTCTTCCATTAACAAAATGCCTTGTGCTTCTACTGCAACTCAAATATGTTTATCAAATTTCAACTGCAATCTTGCGGGGTACATATGTTAATAACAGTAATCAAAGTACCCTTCAAATATTGTTTGGCTACCACAAACCTCCCCTCCTTATCTTTTCTCTCCTTAATATACTCAAAATTAAGTCAGCTTGAGATTAGAATTGCTATACTTCTTTTAGATCCATGGGTATAGGAGCATGTGAACAGGCTAAATTTCCATTTTGTAAGTTTTTTATGTTCTGACTGCGATAAAACAGCCTAGCCTTTTCTACTGCCAAGTATACTTGGCACTTTTTTAGCTCGTCATGTAGGCTTTGGTGTACTTCGAGTAAGCTTATCTGGCAATACAAAGTTGCCATATCCAATAGTGAGATATGGAAACGAATGTTGAAAGAGAACTTTAAGGAATTAACCCTGGTTCTCTGAAACATGAGTGAGGTATCTCACCAGATCACCCTCTGGAGCGAGGGAGAGGTGTGCTTACTAGATCATCTGCATAACGTCAGAATTAATACTGGGAGAAAGTTCCTCCTCCCAGAGCTGATGTCACTTTTCTGCCAGTCAAGATTGGCATAATGCAGGGCTATTCAACTGGCAGCCCGCGGGCCACATCCGGCCCACAAGTGGCCAAAATTCAGCCTACCAATTGGTTCATTCATCTCTTTAGCCCAAACCCCTGGTTTTCTACTTGAATTTCTGTAAGTTCTTGTTAAACAGACATGTGTGGTATCTACAGAAACATCAAAATCTTGGCTACAAGCTGATAAAAACCATTTCTATTCACACTCAAGACAGTTGAAGATAAAACCAGTGGTGGCCACCAGTCCGCTAAACCGCAAATCCGCTAATTACGGGCCTAAATATTTTGTTTGCTCTTTAGCGGTCTTACTAATTTTTATAATTCATAAGCGGATTTGCACTTTCTAAAATTAAAATGCAGTACTGCTGATAACTAATTATGGTTGTCAATGAATCACAACGCATGATCTAACCAAAAGCACCCCTTCCAGATAAACACACTTATTGTGAAGGTATACATCCTTGCTGACTGTTGCTTTTGGTCAGGGTTCTCATTTCCCACAATGCTTTGTGTCTGCTTACGTAGCAGGAACGCAATAGCAAAAGCAGTTAATGTTTGTAGATCATACTAAAGTTTTGTATGTATTGATTTATTTTACTTTACAATCGGAGCTCCTTTTTTTAAAAAAAAAGTTTAAATGCTGGAGCTCAACACTTGACGTAATTGGTCAAAGCAATCGGCCAACGGGGTTAGACTGACATCTAGTGGTCAACTGGAGCAACTACATGGAAAACTTTCATTTCCCATCACAAATCAAATCCGTCATGTACCCAGAATGCATCACTTCAGTTTTCCAATAAACAGTTTTAAAATTACTTTATTGATGCTTCTTTAATGAAAAATCTGCAACAAACAAAGAAAAGGACAAAGAAGCAGCTGAACTAACAATCCTCAACAACTTTTTGATTTTTACACCAGGAGCTAAAGGTCTGTTTCAGGAAATCACATCCCCAGCAATCGGCAGTTGTAGGATTAAGCTGTACAAGGGTTCATACACCACTAGTTGGCAGTGTTGTACATATATTGTACATGAATTGTTGCCACCTGGTAAATGTCAAATTGAACTTGCGCTTTAAAATTAGCTTCTGCTGATTTTTCTATGGCATAAGTGTTTTTGAAGTTGCGGACCTAAATATTTTCATAAGCGCTTTACAAATTGCGGAGCTAATTTTTGGGTTTGCACTGCCCAACACTGGACAAAACTATGAAAGTGAAAATAAAATTGCCTTAAAAATTTGGCAAGTCAGAGATTTCAAAATATTATTTGTGGTAAATAAGAGACATAATATCTTCTTTTTGTTTTATTGTTACAACTTTTATTACATAAGGTTCTGTATGTTGTATTCATGATTAAATGCAGCAAAATAAACTATTTCAAAAGGTAACAGATCTCTGTAATACTTTGTTTATTTACATAATAACTTTAATTGCTGGATGTTCAGCCCCTTAGCTGTTGATCTGCAGTAACTGTGGAGCAGTTTAGTTGATAGCCCTGGCGTAATGTAACCGAACTTCATACATGTCAACTTGTACGGATTGTCCATAAGTTATAAGGATTTTATGTCATTTTGCAGGTATACAGAAGTATAGAGCAATCTCACAGATTTTTTCAAATCTTACGGATTTTTTCAAAACCCCATTTTCAAATTTGTGTAACATGTCAGAGCCTGTAGGATGATTTAAAAAACAATAAATATCATTAAATAGCCATCTTCCAACCAGTTCAATAAGTTTTGAACTTTTTCCGCTCTCCTTTCCTCCTGCTTCGCAGCAGCACTTTCACGTCCTCAGTGAGACTGACAACCCTCTCACCCCAGCGGGTGCGAGTTGTATGGATTTTTTTGCTAAATTTACGGATTTTTGAGGCTTTTTATACAGGTAAACATCTGAAGAGGTTGACATYTTTGGAGCTTCTGGTGGACAGACTGAGGGCGTGTCCTACAGTGACATACCTCACTCATGTTTAGGAGAACCAGAGTTCATTTATTAACATAAAGTTTTTCTTTTTTTCTTACAGGTAATTACAGATGGTGTTTATAATTTCTGACTGTTTACAAATGTAAAATGCAATGAAGAGATGGCTAAAAAAGGAAGCTAAATGGAACAAATGACTAGATAAAAGCTAAATGTAGCAAAAAGCTCAATAAGAGCCAAATTTAGAAAGAATAGCTAAATGCTATCTGTAGCAAAATACCTAGCTAATATTTGTAGCAAAATACCTAGCTAAAAATATCAAATTTCCAATTAGAAACAAACCATACAAAAGGCTAGCTACCTAAAATTGAAAAGTAACAGAAAAGTTGCCAAAAGTTAGCACGAGAAGACAAATGCTAAAGTCGATTTTAAGGATAAAGTTCATGAAGCAGCAGAACAGATCCCAATCTATTTCTATGGGGGTAACAGATAAAATTACGATATATTTAAGAATAAAAAAGGTTCATAAACTAAAAGTCATTGCACCAGATGAGCCAAACGTTTGATTTATAAACAGATAAATCTGTGGAAAAATTGCAGAAATGAACAGATCGCAAAAAGATTATGGAAATATACAAAAAGAGGAAAACAGTGTGAATGCTAAATCAGTATTAAWATAAAATACTACACAGGGATGTAGAACAAATACTGAATCTAAAGCAAACAAAACCAAACAAATATAAATAAAACTAAACAAATCTGAATAAAGAACAGGTAAGTGTACCTTGACTGAGATGGAGAGGTGGTCTCTGACTAAAGCTTCATCCTCCCTGATCTTCCTCAGCMCTGTCTCCAGCTCCTCACGCTGCAGACCTGCCTGCTGCTGGATCTGCTCCATCTCCTTCACCAGCTCTGAACGCACCGCTGCGAGCCTTTCCTTGTACTCCTGCTCCAGTTTCCTGCAGACATTCATTACAAGAACACAGAGAAAACTAAAGGTCTAGCACTTTAAAGCAGTGGTTCTCAACTTGGGGGGGGGGCGCTCTGGAGATCACAGGGCGGGGGGGCATTATGTGCCAGCTCAGAGGTCGGCATAACAATTGTTTAGGTTCAGACAACCAGATCCCGCCTCCTGGTTGTACAGTTCTCCTCTGCGACAGGTGACCGTCATTTGAAAGAATGAAATGAAAAAAAAGAAACTTTGATTTTAAACGGACGGTTCTTTCAACCAATAGAGAGAACCACAGTAACGTTTTACTTAATCAGATCAGAGGAGGGCGGGTCGTGCTGTCTGACTGACAGAGGGTGCTCGCAGCCTTGAGTCCACAAAGCCTGTTAGCCTTTGCACTAGCGCTGATGCTATATTGCCTAATATGTATTAGCT
>NW_013952598.1:311027-313012 GCF_001266775.1 Austrofundulus limnaeus
AATTTTGTTCGTATCTGAAAAAAATCTTAGAATACGAAAACATTGGTGAATGCCACAAATTCTCCTAAATCACTCGTACGCATAACTTAAGAACAAATCTGTGCGTACGAACGATTCTTGCATGAGGCCCATTGTGAGCTGCTTTACATCCAGGATTCAGACTTACAGGAGATATCTGATCTCCGCTTTGAAACTGGCCAGTGCTGCTTGGTGAATCCCATTCTTGGTGATGAGCAGCTCGCTCTCAAGAGCTGTGGTGAGGTCACTGAGACTCAGTTTTCCATCCAGGTCAAAATTCAAAGCCTGAAAGCATAAAAAATGTAGTAATAATAATAATAATAATGCATTTCCCCCTTAAAAATGATCTTATTGTAAAACAATCCACAGGTGCGCTACCTGCAAGATCTCAGCACTGTTTTCAACTCCCTCTTCTATCCAAACATCCAGGATGGACTCAGTTGGAGTGAAACCCGATCCGTCGTCGAGTACAGAGAGGAGACGCATGCTGAAGGTGCTGGGTAAAGCAGAGATCCTGCGACCTTCTTCATCAAAAGGCTGCAAGATGAGCAATAACAAAAGCTCCAGCTCTGTTCAGCTTTTAACTTGGAAACATCACACTGCTGCGTTTAATGTCCTTGTTTCAAAATGGTCACAAGACATGAAATCACACTTGATTTCACAAGGCACGGGAACTCTACCTGATGGCTTACCTGAGTAGAGTGATGGCGTTTAAGCTGCCTGTAAGGTGTGGAGGCAGACTGTGTCGGCAGCTTGTTGTGGTTTAGAATCCTGGAAACAAACTCCTGAACGTTCATCACTCCATCATCGCTGAGACTGAGCGGGAGGTCTCCATTCAGCTGGAAAAGGAAAGGTCTGAGTGTTTCTACAGTCCTTCAGTGGGTACTTTTGATCAGATGTCTCAGAAAATTAATGAAAGAACTGCACAGAACGCTGAAGAAATGAAGATGAAGAGAACCAGAAACACTACATTTTCTGCCAAACTGCAGTTTGAATGATTGCTGACACTAGTTTGACTAAGGCTGTGCCTTTTTGCGCAGAAGACCTTGGCCTCTACCTCCCCCACTCCCCTGCTGTGAGCCACATAGTGTCTATTAATATGCTAAAAAGAGTCAGTCACACCTAGAGCCACACCTAAACCTAATCACATCTCACCTACATATCCTTTGGCCCAAAACTGTGCTCCTACAAATCCCCACTTTGCAAACATGTCAGCTTGTACGGATTGTCCGTAAGTTATAAGGATTTTACGTCATTTTGCAGGTATACGGACGTATAGAGCAATATCAGAAATTTTTTCAAGTGTTTCGGATTTCTTCAAAACCTCATTTTCAAATTTATCTAACATGTCAGAGCCTGTAGGATGATTTGTTGACATGTATGCCTTTAGTATTTGTAAATTTTCTAAACTGTCCCCAAAACTGTGCCCCTACATACCCCACTTTTGGCCCAAAACTGTGCTGCTACAAATCCCCCCTTTGGTATTTGTAAATTTTCTAAGCTGTCCCACAAGTAACTTTTGTGCTCCTAGTCAATTCTGACTGATGTGATATATTCACTGAAAACAAAAAGACAAAACCTTACTAAACACATAATACTTGATATATACTATA
Source organism: Austrofundulus limnaeus (assembly GCF_001266775.1). Lineage (NCBI taxonomy): Eukaryota > Metazoa > Chordata > Actinopteri > Cyprinodontiformes > Rivulidae > Austrofundulus > Austrofundulus limnaeus. Next base: position 312,659 of record NW_013952598.1, read on the forward strand.
TTTACAATTTTTTACCGTAGCTCTAAAAATACAGTGGCATCCAGTTACCGTATTTTTCGGACTATAAGCCGTGACTTTTTTCCTGAACTTTGAACCATGCGGCTTATTGTCCGGTGCGGCTTATCCATGGATTTTTTTCTTCAGCCACCAGGGGTCTCTTACACTCCATTTGCTTCAACCACTCGCTTCAAAAAATGAAGAAAATAAAAAAAGAAAAAAGCGATCGCTTCCAGAGCCGACTGTTGTACCAGGAAGCAGCGATTTAAAGATAGTCAATGGCCAAAAACTTATAAAAGGGGATAAAACAGACATTTTTCACGGTGGAATCTGACTGATAAAAACTTTGGAGCTTAA
>NW_013952598.1:313803-315491 GCF_001266775.1 Austrofundulus limnaeus
CTGAACAGATACCGCTGTGTGACGCAGCTTTTCTGAGCTTGTTTAACTCTGACACTGAAGAAGAGGACTTCGATGGTTTCAGTGCGCTGGAGGACGATGAATGAGATGTTTTGTTGGACCAGAAACTGTTAAAGAAAACTACCAAAATAAGGTCAGTTAAATGAACCGTATTCCTCCGAACTTTAATTCCTAAAGGTTTGCTTTTTATGTTTTGATGATGAATTCACTTTTTTGATGACAATTTTGGGTGTACTGTTTTTTTATGTTGGGGGTGCGGCTTATATGTTTATGTTCGCGGGTTTTTTTTTAAATGGCGGGTGCGGCTTATAGTCCGAAAAATACGGTATGTTCTTTGCAACACACTACATCTTCAGAGCAAAAACTTGTAAACAGGAGCCCTTCAGAAACAGAGTGAGAATATCATCAGGTGTGGTGGGCATGTCTGGATTAGCTGCAGCCATATGAATAACAAAAGGCAACTTATGGCCCTCAGATTGCTAAACAGAAGGAGGGGGTTTGTCCTCAGGATCTTGAAATTTCAGTCACTTCAGTGCTGAACAAGCCGAAAGCGAGTTATTTTGAATTTATTTTAAAAACCACACCTCCAGGTCCAGATGTTCAGAGAGAGCCAGCAGGTCGCTGTGATAGGCACATCCATCCCACTCGATAGCTAACTCCTGACACGCTTCACGCAGTCGCTCCTCTAACCTCCCCGACTGAGAAACCAGGGATCCCCGGGGGGTGCTTGGCTCATCGGGGTTCCACAGGTGCATCTGACCTGAACACAGGGGGCAGATTAATGCATTAATGCAGATTAACCCATTAATGCATTAATGCAGATTAACCCATTGTTGGTTAAAGAAATCTGTGAAAACACTGAACTGTGACAAACCTTCTGCCTCATATTCCTCTGAGCTCGTTTCATGGACATTCCAGCGCTGTAGAAATAAAGACATTTATTTGAAAAACAGAACATTTCTGCAAACATTATGAAGAGTGTTAGATTTATACAAAATTATGATATACTTTTAGGCAGCAGCTTTAAGCTCAGAGAACATGATGTCACTCCTGGACTGTCGAGGTAATGAGAGGCAGACAAAGCCTCAAAGAAATTCCTGTTTTTTTATTACAGAAAAGAGCTGTGAGAATTATTACTGGAAAACATTGTCATCACCCATCAAATTCATTATTTTGTAAATTGAAAATATTGAAGTTCTTTGATTTGGTTGATTAAAATATTCTACTGGTTATGTTTAAGGCCCACAAAACACATTACCTTTAAACATCCAAGTAAATTTTATTAAGAGAAAGAGTTGTTATAACCTTAAAGGGACAGAGATGTTTGTAAAACCCAAATTCAGAACTAGTTTGAAGGAACGGTGTACTTTAATTCAAGGAATGAAACAATGGAATAGTTTGGGGAGTGATGTAGGATCATTATGTTCATTTAAGAAAATTATAAAAGTTGGATTGTTAAAGAAATACGAAACACTATAATGTGTATGTATATAGATTGTTGTTCTCGAGCAGTGGTCCCCAAACTACGGCCTCCCCATTTGGTCCGGCCCCAGAACAATACCAGAGAGCATTTAGGTTTTTTTTTTCCATATACAGTATGTGTATTTATATTTGATTATAAAGTTGGACTTTTGCAATAAAATGTTCCTTAGTTATGAACTATTTTCATT
>NW_013952598.1:316865-326287 GCF_001266775.1 Austrofundulus limnaeus
AACATAATTATTGTAAAAACTATAAGTCAAATCTAAAAGTTATCATTGTAAAGTCATGAAGACCAGTCAAAACAAAAACAAACAAAATTAATAAATAAATCAAAGAAACAAAATTAGGAAAATATTTTCTTCACATCAACAGTTAACTTGTTCTTAACTGAAACATTAAGTAAATTTGTGAACTGCCATCTACCACATGTTTGTTTCCTTACAGAAACAGCTAAAATGACTGAAAACAACAACAGCGCTAACAAAAGAGCCGTTTGGGATGGAGAAGTCAACAAACAAGTTTTCTCTTCCATCTTTGAGAAAATGAGCAGAATAAAACCATCAAATTAATCTGTACATGTCTGCCATTAAAGACAGGTGTGACCCGCTGGTCTGCAGTCTGGTCCCAGAGCCCATCTATTGTTAGTGGAGCCTCACTGATGGAGCAGGGAGCAGATGGGAGTCTGAACAGGGCCATTCTGATGCATGGAGTGGAGGCATCCAGGAGGGTGGGGGAGGTGGGGCTCATTGTTCCCACAACCCCAGGTCTGCAGAGTCTGTGGCACAGCCCCCGTGACCCGCTCCCATCTGCTTCTCCACATTATTAGTTCATACCAAGACACACTTCAGTTCAGAGTCTCCAAATGTATTCATCTGATGCCTGCTGAGCATCTGGGCTGGAGTCAGACAATACACACACTTTAACGCATTCAGCCCGGTCCCAACAGGACCACGGTTCACTGAGAGGGGGAAGGCAGCTAGAACATTTATAACTGTGTGGCTCATGAAGTCAGCACAGTTCAAGATGGCTGCCAAAGCCAACCAATCACCGCTACAAGGCTTGGACTGATACTGGCTTCAAGTCATACTGTGGACAGATAAAGTGAGAACTTACACTGCCCAAACTTCTCTACTTCAGTGTAAAAACAGGGTTATACAAGAAAAGGTGCTGGAAAATTAAATACAGGGTTCCCACACCTTGGTCAATTTCAAATTCAAGGACCTTTCAAGGATTTTCCAGTGCCAATTTCCTCAAATTAAAGAACCATGCGCAACGGCAATTAACATCCTGCTACCACAGAGTGTTACCAATAACCAGGTTTAGTATCATGTACCGTATTTTTCGGACTATAAGCTGCGACTTTTTTCCTGAACTTTGAACCATGCNTTTTTTTTTCACCAGGGTGACCCCTACACTGTTATGACTTTTAACTAGAACAGAGTTCTGTCTCTTTAAAGGAGGTCTTCTGAGATTAGCGTCAAAGCCAGATGGAAAGTTTATACCACCCCTAAGTGACCACTCTACATCAGTCCAACAAAATTGTTTAGTTTTCTTACCAATATTATTAGAAAATTTTAGAAACATCTTAATGTTATTCACAATGATGGAATGTTTTAGCTAAAGTACTTCTTTTTCTTTCTTTCTTCTTGTTAATGAGTTTGATTGAAGAGAAGATAACAGAAACATTACAAATAGACAGTTTTCATTTCAATTCCTTTTTAGTTTAAATCCTTTGAACTTTGAGACAGTCTTGTTTCAAGAATAAACTCCAATTTGCAAGTTTTCCCTTAATGTTTATAATTTTACCAAGGCACCAAGTTAGAATTAATTTCTAATATTTGCTGAATTATTTCCTTTAAGAATGTCATCTAAATCAAAGTAAATGTATTACTGCATGATATCCTTAACTAATTTAAAAATCAACCAAACTGAATCGTGAATCGAATTGAATCGATGTGGGAAATCTGAATCAATACCCAACCCTACTGCATAGGTAGGTACTTAATGAATGTGGACCAGGTAGGTAGGTCCTTGCAGGGTGTGTAACTGGTATCTATAGGGAATAGGCTGTATCATAAAGGGACCTTTTATTAATCTGTTACTTTTAGAGTACATCCTGGGTACTTAGAAGGGTTTTAACTAGTTTCGTCCATGGTGTCGAGCTGTTTTGTGCATAACACTTGAAATAGTTTGTCAAAGCCTGCTAATTTGTGTCTTGATTTCATTCTCAAAGGTTTTTATTATTACAGAAACATGAAAAAAGGAATCCATGCATTAAACGTAAAGCTTTATTTATAGATAGAGCAGTTGACTGAATATTATGACTACCTCAACAGAAATATTTATGGTAAATCAGCCATAAAAAGTGTTTTGTTATGGGGTTGTTGTTGTTTTTTTTACTTTAAATGTTACTGGAACTAAATCAATGTTTAAATGCAGTTTTTTATTTTATTTATTTATTTATTTGTTTGTTTGTTTGTTTTTTTTAGTACAGAACTTTTAAGGATCTGGATATGATGAAGTGCTGCAGTTTCTTCTGTCTGAACAATGGTTATAATTGAAAGAAATGTGTGTTCGACTAAATCGACAATCTGTGACGAAATATTCCACAATGTACAGTGGGAGGGTTATTCTTTCACATAAAGATACTTTTCTTTTTCAGTTTTTTTTAATTAAAACTATAATGCATTGCAACTTACGGTGACAGCATTTTAAAGTGACACATTTTGATTTGAAATACTTCATTGTGTGTTTGCATATGAATGGCTGTAGTCACAAAGTCATAATTTTGCAGGCTGCAAATTGTTGTCAAAGGTGTGTATGTAGGAAGAAATGTGACTGTACTGGAGAGAAATCCTTCTAGGTCACCCATGTCATGTTGAAAATACCATAACGTGCATTACATTGATTCTTCTTCCATCTGCTAACCTTATTGTATTTACTCACTCACGGGAAGCAAAATATGAGATTCCAAGAGGAGAAAAAACTTTAACCCAGTTTTTTGTATAATTTGGTTTGATTTTCGAAAAAATATGTCATTCACCTATTCTGATCAGAACAAACACTTCTGATATCTCTCTTTTGTTTTCAGAAATCAAATGTCACAGGAGTCTGAAAAAAAGGGGAGGCTGAAAAATTGAATGCCTTTCTGAATGGCGCTGGATTTACATTAATGAACCCGCTTCAAATGGAGTTCATATCAAGCCTCATAGATTCTGGGTTGTGATTTTATTAATTGCAGTAGAAGCATCATTGTTTGTCGTTTTGACGGCAATTCAATTAAAATTCCATTTGGAGGGTAATAGATTAGACAGTGTAAACTTTATGTGGAAGACGCCACATTCAGTATGTGACTGACGAGCTGCAACTCTGCTCATTTTGAATCATGATTGGTTGCCTTTTGAAAAAGTTCACCTCCTAAAATCCAGATACCTTTCTTTAATATTTTTGAGATCTCAGCAATTTTCCAGTAGTGAAAATTTGATTTTAAAGAGTTAAATATTTAAACAACAATGTATTCAATGCCATTCTTAGCAGTTAAAGATTTAGAAGTTGCTATGCCATAACACTTTACAGTAAAAACAGTTTAAGATTTAGAAGTTGCTATGCCATAACACTTTTCAGTAAAAACAGTTTGTGGGTGAAATAATTATCACATGTGGTAAAATACTTTTCTATGAGCAGGTATGCACATAAAATTTTTGGTCTGGTTCTCAGGGGAGAACCTAGGGTTGTTGCTTGGTGCTCATACTTTCCTTCACTCATTTATCACATTTATCTACAGGGGCATCAGGGCATCTAACGTCTCCCTGTTCTGTTGTATGACTCCTATCAGCTGCAATGTCTCAGGACATCATGCCAAATCAGTACAAGTTTTTTTAATTTTATTTTCTTACTCTGCATAAATTTTGTAAACTACCTGTGGTCAAGGGGCTGGGTGTATGTCATATAAACATTGCAAACTGAACATTTCATGATTAAATGTCTTGTATACTAAACATGTCCCTCAGATGGACAGCTCCTGTTTGATATTTTGCATCATCAACTTCAGTTAAACCAGCTTTCCACACTCTCCAGTCCAAGCAGCAAATATCTGTCTTTTTGCACCAGAGCAAAATAACTTCAAATATACAAATGTTTTATTTGTTAGACTGGTTTCTTTATTTAAAGACTATTTTGTTCAAAAATATATATTATTTAGATGGTGTCAGCTCATGTAATTATTAATTCTTCATATTTAATCATTTAAAGGAGACATTTCATGCTAAATGCAATTTTTTGCATTTATAAACTATTTTTGTGCAATTATAGTGTCTAGGAGTGTAGAAAACTTTCATTTATTGTGTACAGTTACTGCAAAGATATTTTTATATTTTTTAATGGGTCAAAATTTTCAGTTTGTTCAAAATCTGCTGTTGTTTATTTCGTTTCATTTTTTATTTCGTCACTTTTTTCTTCGGAACTACCATTTGTGGTAATGTATTTCCGGCCAACTGGATTTCATAGTCCGCCATTTTTTTCCTCGCTGTGTGATTTTGTAGTTCATAGCGTCATGCCGAATTCGGAAGTTCAGAAGTCAAAATGTTCATTTCTGGGGTGTGTAAACCCACATTATTATCTACATAGATGACCAGCATCAGAGCTTCTTCAAAGTGCCTGGTTAAGTTTAATTTTTCAAGGAAATGGACCCACAACAGGGCGGAAAGTGCTTGTGGACAACACAGGATGAATGTTACAACAAGTGTGAGTTATGAACTGTAAATGTGTTTTAACTGTCTAATTTAGCTGTTTCTACCCTCTGTGTCAGAATATGAGGGGAGAAAGAACAGCTGTGTTTAAATTTCTTTACCGAACGGGTGCTCAGCACCATGTTGTTTTACTTTCACTTTCGCCCCGCACTGTAATCAGCATGTCTGTGTTGTTTTTCTTTTTAAAAATGCTGGAACATTTCAAACTGTGGTCTAAAGTTACCGTCAGCTGTTTTAAATGCATTTTTTGCCTGGTGTTAAAAACGGGAGCAGCAGAATGAGGCAGAGAAGCAGTGAGCGCTGTGTGTGTGAAGTCCTCATAAGGATAGCAAGATGGATGTGTGTCTCTCCTTTTTTTTCTCTGTGTTGCTGTTTTTGCATCAAAAAAGCTGGGAACATGGTCATTTTATGTAACAAAATATATTAATCTTATTAATATACAAATAAAAACAGAATATTTAGCACTAGATAAAATAAGTAACGAATTTATTATTTTAATTTTTTTAAGAAAGGGCTGAAAGAAGAACCTGTGTGGCAGCACTTTATACAGCCTCTTCAGACAAGGCTTGGTTAATAAATGTTTTTTAGTTTGTTTTGTTTTAAATTAAGACTTGTGTAACATTTGTTATCATTCTTATTTTTATCATGTTAATAGAGGGAGGAAGAAATAGTAGTATCGGCTTCAAGAATCAGCCAAAAAATATCGGCTGCAGTGTTGTTTTAGTCACGAGTTAGTTAGATTCCCTGATGCCCCTATAGATAAATGTGTTAGTCAGTTGTTGTTGTTTTTTTTCGTTATTCAAAATACTTTGTGTTAGATGAGTTTTAATGGTGCAACTTCAAACTAACATGTAATATTTTAACCAGACTGTACCTGGCTGCAATGCATTTCAATGAAAATGCACGTCTGCAGGCAACTACCTCGTCTGGAGAGCCCATGCAGATTATCTGGAGAGCCCATGCAGATTATTCTTTCCAAAGTTCAGGAAGGGAGAAGGTACAGCAAAGCCTATCAGAACTCCTGAAACCCTAAGTAAGTCTTACCAAATTTGTCGCTTTTAGAATGCCAACTTGATTTCAATAAATCAAAATCATCCATACTTTTATTATATCTCCCTTCTTCAAAGTCGTGTCACAAGGGCATGCGATGTGTGTAATTGTTGAATGAGAAACTTTTCCTCACAATGTTAAACAAAAATTACAAAAATAAGTGACACTTTACTGTTTCTACTATGCAAAGACTGTGTACATTTTAATGTTGTTGTTGTTTTCCAGACTGCACTGAGGATTCATCTCCAGTTGTCCCAGACAAGGCCAGCATCTCCACACCACCTCYTKATGCAYRCRTCTTCACTACACGTCCTGATGCACGCGTCTTCACTACGCGTCCTGATGCCACAGCTTCACACCACCCTCTGCACCACATCTGAACTCAGTCCACACCCAGTGGGAGGACTCCACAACAGGATCACACATACTTCCACACATCTCGCAGAAATGATGTGCAGGACAAGATGACTCAGTGTGATGAGTTGCATATTTGTGACCCATCATATCAAAATGAGGATTAAGTCGAATTTGGTCAAAATGACCTAATTACATTTTCACATACTTGGCTTTAAAAGCTACATTTTGATACCAGGATCATTCTGATATCATAATTAAATCCGTATATATGACTTAATTTGTCTTGTTGTTTACAATAATACATAAATATTTGGTCTGAATCCTAATTTGATGTCATTTTAATGAGGAATTTTGATGTCCTTTTAAAGAGGAATCCTCAAATTTTATTTGAATATTGAGATTTCTCAGCTTAAAAAAAACAACACTTTGCTAGCTCTCAGGGAAAATCTTCAAAATTTAAGGCGTTTATCCTCAAAATCAGTTTTTTGTTGGTACTGTTCAAAATAGTGCTTCAAAATTTTGTTTTATGATTATATTTCAGACAGTTCATTCAACTGATACATTGATAAGACTTTTCATTATATTTTGACAAAACGCAATTTTTGTTAACATTTTAGTCAAAACACTATATTTGCCTTTTTCTCCATACACCACTTTTGGACTTAACCCTCGTTTCGATGTGATGGGTCACATTTCATTCTACAAAAAAAATTCAGGATTTTTTACTGTGTTCTGTGTACTTTTAAACTTCAATTTTTGTCATAAAAACATTTCACTGCAAGTTGAACTTTGTGTATGTGATAAATTTATTTGATTTTATTGCACCCATTTTTTTCTTCTGTTCCTAACATATTTTATGAAGGCAATGCATTCCGCATACAGAAAAAGCTATTGAACATATATAATTTTGCATTTTAGGTATAAATGATTTTTATCAAAAACATGAATGTAATTTGACACTTTTTTATTGTTTATCACGGAGTAATAAAGTACATAAATTCTTACATTCAATGTTGTCAGTACATCAACATGTCACTTTCCAATTAGTGTTTTCTGGAGAAGGAAAAGTGGCTGAATTTGTGCTTTGCTAACACCATCTCTGAAGTCTTTGTGTGAAAGATGATGAGGCGTGTTTGGGAGTACTTCTGTCATTAAAGCCCTGGAGTTAGAGTTGAAATGAAGCTGGAATCGGAAGCTAACTTCAGCTTCGTGTCAAACATCTGTGTTGTTATCTGCTTCCAACTGCATTATCCATTCAGTTAGACGGTCAACACGATACTGTACATAATCGGAACTAACAACACTGTCTTCTGATAAATCAGCAAGGTGTTTGAGTTCATTAACAACATCATGAACATTAGCCATTTGTCACACAGTTTCATCCAGACATGCATAATCGTGCTCAGAGTTTACTTCCTTTAAACTAGACCTCGGCCAATAGGCGAGAAGCTGGGGCGGTGACGCTTTTCTTAAGACCGCCTCCTCTATTTTTACATTCCCTGCTGCATGTGGAGCTGGAAAAGACAATACAGCCAGCAAGAAATGTAAAAAAAAAGAGATGAAAATAAATGGGCTCAGGGAAATGTGTTTGGTAAAAATATACAACAAAGGTATATAATAGAAGAAAATACATCAGTGTTTAAGAAAAAAAAGGACGATAAAATAATTTGAGAAATAAAATATTATTAGGTGAAAAAGCATGTTTTAAATATATGTGACTGGTGATAAATGTGAAAGAAGAAAATAATGGCTTGGAAAAGTCAAATTACAACAAATTTACTTGTAATGAATAAACAAAAGAAAAATATAGCATTCAATAATCAAAAGAATGACTGAAACTCATCATTTTAAACAAAAAATATGCAATAAAGCACATAGAGAAAATACCCTATAATTAATTTTAATACACCAGTTATATATTTATACATTTATTTCCAATAATGATAGTTTCTGTCCTCCATACCGAGAGGGTGATACACATTGCAGTGAGACTATTGCTTTGACCAATCAGGTGCTGAGGTGAAGAAACCAGAGCCTGCTAGCTGACCTCAGACAGCGTCAACATTTTCTCATTGTTTGATTGGCTGATCAGAGAGCAGACGATACAGAACCGGGAAACTAGATTTCTGTAGTGTTTTACAAGCTAAATGCAGAGTGAGGTCTTTTTGGTGATTTTCACCTCATGCCTCCCTGCATATCTGGCAACGCTAATTGAACTCACCTGAGAGGGACTGCCTCATCACCACACTGGCTTTATAAGGAGGACTTGAGGATCAACTCTTCGCTGAAGCATCATAACTGTTTGGTATGAACTTAGCCTGTGATCATATTTCTAGAGACCTTAGTATGACTTACCCTCGTGTTTTTCCGTGTACTTACCAGTTTGCAGACCCAAGGGATTTTCTTGGAGATCGCCTGATCCTGGTCACGCTAACCTGAGAAGTCTCGAGCCACTCACCTGTTCATGCACTGCCACCTTGCCTCCAACACACCTGCAAATAGAGCACTCACCTGTAAATACTCACCTTTGGATTTTTGGATACTGGACCTGCTCCTCCACACAAAACCTAAAGCCCTCACCCATAAGAAACAACACCATCACCTCTCAGAAATAACTTCCTGGAATTACCTGTCAGTTTACTCACCTCTGCCAACTCTCTGCTTCCAGGTCCCGTTCCTTCCCCTGCTCCTGTATAAATAAATACTGTGTATTAACTTTGATTCTGGCCTCTGACTCTGTTTGTCCACTGGTATTTGCTCACGTCGACTTACCCTTTGAAAAAACCTGATACGGAGTGGACATTCTCAGAGTTACAGAAAATTAAATCATAACAAAAATACAAAAGAACAGAACAGACTGGACTTTCAGTGTTAGCTTCATGGTGGTGACAGAAAAGGACTTATTGTTGAAACAAAATGCAATGAGGACCTGTATGACAGAGGAGCCGGATTTTTCTTGAGGAATAACAGGAGGATGGCATTTTTAAACAGATAATAAAAAGTTTTGGTGAGTGAAATATATTTTATTTAAATGTTTTATTTAGTTATCAGTTATAAAACCGTATTGATGCTGTTGTTAATGTTTGGCACAGCTGTGGCTGCAGTTGAGAAAACTTGTTAAATGTGTCGCTTCAGTGATGACTTTCATTCAGGCTTCATGAGACACCTGTTTGTGGTGCAGCTGAGACACCTGTCTGTGGTGCAGAGACACCTGTCTGTGGGGATGCTGAGACACCTGTCTGTGGTGCAGCTGAGACACAGTCTGTGGTGTAGCAGCATATTGTTCTGCGTTTCTGTGTATTATTGGCGGTTTTTGTAGTCGTGGCTTCGTGTCAAGTTGTACAGATTGTCTGTAAATTAGACAGGTCTCCCCCGTTTTACATACAGACCTATAGGACTGTCTTACAGATTTTTTATTATAAACTTTTTAAGTTCAGAGCTGGCAGCCTCTCTCTCCCTGCTCTTTCTGCCGCTGCGGACTCCGTAGTCAGCACCCC
>NW_013952598.1:326355-337728 GCF_001266775.1 Austrofundulus limnaeus
TCTCCCAATTGAAGGCCTAGGTGTAAAATGCACGGCCTGCCACTGGATACAAAGACTAGTTTTAAGTCCTTATTTAACCTTTCAATAAATACTGTATATCATGTAGCAATTTTATGTCTTTTTTAACTTAATATTTTTATTGAATTTTCAACATATTAAATCCACAATCAACATATCTAAATCAAGTCACAAATCTACACACCTACTACATAAACATAGGAACAAAAAAAATTCTTGGTTGGCTTTATGTTGAGACATCTGGGAGTCTCTTAATATGGTAAAAGAATGGTTGCCATACTTTGTAAAATGTGTTGGCAGAACCATGCACGACGTGTCTCTATTGTTCAACCCAGAGATTTGAGAGCAAGTCCTCAAATCCATCGTTTTTGGGAGGGGGTGTCTCTTTTTTCCACAATAAAAGTATGCGTCGACGAGCAATCAATGTAGAAAAGGCTTCAACTGAACTTTGCCAGGTGGACAAACCGCATACTGCAGGAACAATCCCAAATAGTGTCGTAAGAGGATTTGGGGGAATATTAATGTTCCATGACTTAGACAGGGTTTCAAAAACAGATCTCCAAAAGGCCTGCAATTTTTGGCATTCCCAAAACATATAGCCAATTGTTTCTTTTTTCACTCTTACATCTTGGGCAAGCCTCATCTGACCCTGGAAACAACTTTGCAAGTTTGCTATTTGACAAATGGAGCCTGTGAACAACCTAAATTGTATTAAACCATGTCTAATACATATTGATGATGAATGGATGAGCTTAATTGCCTGTTGCCATTGTGTTTCAGTTATTCTCAATCCCATCTCTAATTGCCATTGATCCTTTATTTTGTCTGAGGGTGCAACTGCTGCATGAATTAATGCATACAATTTTGATATGGTCCCTTTTTGTATGGGATCTACCTGCAGGCATTCATTAATCCAACTGTATGCTGGGTTCTAAAGAGTTGATGACAAGTATTTTTTAACAAAGCTCCGCAGTTGCAGCTCCTCTCCAAAAATTCCTTTCTAATACGAGGAATCTTTTTATTCCAAATATACATACTGTATATGTTATCTTCTCTAATTAAAAAAAAAAACGATTTAGGAATACCGGTAAATATTGGAATTGTCTGAAAATGGAATAACAATTTTGGCATTTTTACCATTTTAACTGAACTGATCCTTCCGGCTAAAGATAAAGGAAGAGATGACCAGCATTCCATATCTTGTTTGAACTGATTGAAAGCAGTATTGAAATTGTGTTTGAATAGATCCTTGTAATTTCTAGTTATATTTACTCTCAAATAAGAAAATGTTTCATCACTCACTTTTAACAGAAGCGAGTTTGGGGGCAGTTGTTTGGCTTTATCATTAATAGGAAAGGTAAAACATGTTGCTCTGTTAATCAAATATCCTGATATTGTACCAAATTCTTCAATGTACTTCGTGGCTCCAGGAATGGATTTGCATGGGTCAGATAGAAATAGGAGGAGGTCATCAGCATATAATGACAGAGTGTGGATTTGTCCTGCTCTTTTTATTCCCCTCACCCCTGGATCATTTCTAAGTGCAGCAGCAAGAGGTTCAATAGTGATATTAAACAACAGCGGGGATAAGGGACATCCCTGTCTTGTTCCACAAAGGAGAGGAAAGTAATCCGACATAATATTATTTGTCTGAATTGCGGCCATTGGAGATCAATGAAGTATTTCTATCCATGTACGAAAAGATGGCCCAAACCCAAAATGCTCAAGAGCACTCACTAAGTAACTGTTCAATTCTATCAAATGCTTTGTGAGCATCTAATGATATGATACCTTCTGGCACAATATCTTCACCTGGCAAATACATTATATTAAACAAACGCCTAAGATTACTACAAAGTTGTCTGCCCCTCATAAACCCTGTTTGGTCTTGATAAATAATCTTGTCCAGTACTTTCTCCAATCTGTCTGCTAATATCCTAGTAAGTATTTTATAATCACAGCAAAGTAAACTTATAGGGCGAAAAGATTCACATTTAAGTGCATCTTTATCTTTCTTGAACAATACTGATATGGTTGCCTATGTCATTGTGGGTGGAAGAGCTTTCTTCTTAAATGCTTCTGTGAAAACTGCATAGGTGAGGCAGAAGCATAGTAGAGAAACATCTGTAAAACTCTATCAGGAAGCCATCAGGGCCTGGTGACTTACCCGTCTTCATTTTCCGAATTGCTTGCTCAATTTCTGTCAGATGTATGTCCCCTTCAATATTAATTCTGTCTGAATCCTGTAGTCTAGGTGACTTTAAATTTTTAAAGAAATTCTGCGTCATGCTTGGGTCTGGTTTATCAGAAGAATATAGCTCTTTGTAGAATGCCTCAAATTGCATGTTAATCTTCTTTTGGTCTGTAATTAATTCCCCTTCAATTTTATGTTTTTTTAAGTATTTAAAAATGTACTTTAAATGGCTGGAAAATGCATAGTTTTGAGTAGATTTTTTTTCTTCAAAATTTTCTGAGGGTTATGCATTCTGGACCGTATTGGAATCACGTCTTGATACTGGCGCTTGCTAATATGAATAGGTGTTCTTCGTTGCCATCAGCAAATGTTAGCACGTATGCTCACATGGAAAATGCAAAGTCCCGGTGAGATGCAGTGAGAGCAAAATTTTGTGAGATATTCAAAAAAATGTTTTATTTTCCTAATAAGTGAGGACATTTGACTTTGCCTTTTATTTTTATCTTTTCTAAGACATTTTTGTCACACTTTTTATAAATCTTGACAAATCTGCAAATTTTCTCCCCTCATGAGGTTAAATTCTTCCTGTTAAAGCTGTAATGATGGCTTTTCTGTATCATTTCCTCTCTCTGTTTGACTGTCTGCGAGTTTCCCCCTCTAACAAATGTGATTTGCTGTAATTACAACGCACCCTGTCTGAGGCACCTGCGCAGAAGTGCCTGCCAATACAAATGCACCGTGTTATTCCTCATCCCCTACATGTCTGGTAATTCACCCGGAGGAGCCGATTGGAGCTCTCACAGCCACTCCAAGGGAGTTTCTGCTTTAATAATCTGTTTGAGAAGAGGCAGAGGAAAGACAAAAATTCTGTGTTTAATATTGCACAGTGTGAGACAGCACAGAGCAATATACATTTTTAATTACTAAAGTGACTAATATCTAGGTTTGGCTTTGAGGTTTTGTCCTATAAAATATGCATCTGTATTTAGTTCCCTGCAGCTGAGCTGCATACTCACACCTGAGGTTAGAAGCTTTTAGCTGTGAGGGGAACATGATGTGTTCAGGTAGTACATGCAAATAGGTGAATGTGAATTTAATGAAGAGGAAACCATGCATATGTAAATACCTGTCAGCCCCTGATAACAGCACATTTGTGTCAAATTTGATTCTGTCAAATCAGACATCTGGAAGAAGAAAATGTGTTTAAATACGTTTGATGACCAAAGTCGCCTTCCACATGAGAAACACATGGCCTGTAATGATGGTATTTCCTTTGCAGATGATTTTTGGAAACCTAAACTGCTTGCTTCTCTTTGTTTTGAACCTTTTAATTAACTAATAATAGCTCAGATTTTTGCAAGTATCATAAAATGTGCAGAAGACAAATTCAGTGCTGTCAGAGAATTGCCAAAGTTTTACAAACTGCATGACAGAAAAAAAGGATTTAAAATGAACAGAACTGAGCATGCTGCAAAGGCTTGAAACTCTGCTTCATTCTTGTATTTTTTTTAAGTAAAGCAGAGTTCTTTTGCACAACAGGGGAGCGAAAAGGGACAAAATAGAGAGTTTAGCTGCATGTAACATTGTTTTTTTCACACTTTCCATTTGTCTGTGCATTAAATGGAGAGCCTTTTCTTTTTAGATGGAGTGCATTATTTAAGACACAGCCTCAAACGCTCACTCTGACGGTTTACATGCACACACAGAGAAGTTGTATTTTTTTCTGCGAAGACAGCCAAAGCTCTCCTGACACCAACCTTTTCTCTTGAGTGAGCCGACGAGTGTCGATCTGGCTTTACCTTCACTTGTAAATTAAAGTTAAATGAACAAAAAGTAGCTGTGGTTCTAAAGTGGAAAAGTAACTCATTAATCAATCATGTGCATCTTCCTGCACCCCCATTTTTAAAAACCAATATCCAAGGGGAGTTGGCTGTGATTCCACATCTTCTATCTTACAAAGATCTGCATGTCGCCCAAAAGGGACTGCCAACCTACCTAATCTGAACAAATTTTGATAACTTATTCCATCCCACAGAGTCCTAATTCTGAATGCTGTTTCACTGCTCTTAGATTCTCCTTTCCACCAGAAGTGCCCGCATCAACTAAGAGCTGCTGCGGCGACACAAAAAAGAAAACCTTGCTGGCTGGAGTTCTGTGACAAGCTCAGCTCAATCAGTTCATGTTTCAAAGTTCAGTCAACACAATGTGATGTCAATTAAAGTTGACAAAATCTTTAGCACTTCCATATGAGGCGGCAGCACTGAAAAAACATGCAATCTGTTTTTGGGAGTGCAGCTATTAAGGACATGCCAAGAAGTGTGCCAATTGTCCATATGTTTCAGAAGGTGTACTTTTTATTATTCTGTGAGATTTGTTCTTTAGAACCCCAGACTTTCTTCATTAAGACAAAGAGGGAAAAAAGTTTCTCATCTCCTTTTTTTATTGTTTGATTTATTTATTTATTTATTTGTTTATTTATTAAATAGGATTAAAAATAGGCCAGTGTTTTCTTCTTCTTCCCCATAAAAAATTCTGGTCACGTCTCAAACCTCCCGTCTGTTTCGTTATCTCCTCTTTCTATCCATTCCAGGGAACTTTTGCAGATTTTTCTTCCAAAGCAACAAAAATATAAAAAAGGAAAGAACGAATGGGAGAGCCACCATTGTTTTCACTCTCAGTCCAGAGTGAGGAATATACAGTATCTTAATGTATCTTTACAGAAATTTAAAAAAAGGGTCCACAACTGCTCAGTGAAACCCTTCAGTTGCCATTTATGTAAACAGACACCAAAATGACTTCTTGAGACATTGAGGGATTTTTCTTCAGCAGCAGAAATCCAGCAGGTATTAAAATGCTAAATGTGGGCTGATGTGACAGATTGCATGCAAAATCTGGATTACCAAAACAAACATCTAAAGAACCCAAGTGTTTTAATCTTCTCTTCATCAAAGATTTTCATAACTTCTTTGTAGAAGGAAAGTCCTATAAAATTTGCCAAGTTTATTTACACTATTTTTGTAACCAACTATTGCTTCTTTTAGTGATTTCATGTAACACATTTACACATTGCTTCTTATTTACTTTTGCTCAATATCTGAAAATGTCATGTTAAAGTTGTTTTTGTGCTTGCTAAGGGTGATTAACTGCAATTGCCATCTTGACTCTGGGTGAAATCAGAAGCTAATCAGTTGTGATCATTACATATACAATGATCATTTATCATAAAAGATAAATTTAAACATGTCCAGTGGTTCTTGAGATATTTTACTATTAGAGTTAATGTCAGTAGTTATTGCCAAAGTTTTAGGTAAACAGGCTTGTCCAGTATTTAGTGCTTAGAGTATCTGATGGCACTAAGTTTTATCTACTACCATTCTAACTTTTAGCTCAATATTTGCAAGTCTGACTAAGTTCTAGACATTGTTGTGTTTGCTAATGTCAATTAACTACTGTGGCAATCTTAAGTTTTCCATTGGAGATGTGCATCAAATGGATATTTTTGTTTTTTCCCTAAGTGCCTCAATAAAATCTGTCCAAAAGTTCACAAGATATTTTACAAACAGACAAATTAAACAAACACGGGTAAACATTTTCAATATTTTGCCTTTGAATGCAGCTGACAATATTTAGCTAATGTCTTACTCTGTCAGCTGATGCGAACATGCCTGGCCTCTTGAGAAACAGCTCTTTAACACATACAGTATAGTTCTCATTATATTTGAACATATATATGGGCTGTTGTAAAAATAATCAACATAATTTATTACAAACTGATTCAGTTTTTTTCCCAGATGTAAATAAAGTGATAAGTTGGTGAAATAAACCTCAGTTTATACTTAAAGATTGTGAAAAGAGAATTGTAGATTTTTAAATCTTGAAATTTCCTTCACCAAACTTAATGTTTTGCTTTGCCTCCGTGTCCAAACCCAATATCAGAGTAGAAATATAATCATACTGTTTTTTTTTTGTCTTTCTGTACTTGCACACCAGTTTCCTCCTTGCTTACTTTTTTCTCCTAGAATCTGTAACATTCAGGAGATGCTCCAAATGCACGTTTTTCCTGAATTCTATAACTATGACCTTTTAACCTCCTCACCATTGGCTCCTAGTAGTCTTCACATCTGTGGGACTTTAGTTTCTTCCTCCATTGTGCCCATTTAATAATTTATTTTTCCTGTAGAGAAACATCAGCAGAACACGAGAAAGGAAAAAAAAAAGGAAAATCCCTTGTTGCAATGATTCATGCTTGTTGGGATGGCTGTGCTTTGTAAGCCTTTTCCAACAGGAAATAGCTCAGAATGAAACCAAACCAAAGTGAATGAACTTGGCATTTCCTTCTGACTTCAGTTAACTCTCACTTAGCTGCTAAAAGGCTCTGTTACACAAATTAGAATTTTAAAACCTTAAAAAATGCAACCTTTATATTTAAAAAGTGTTGCATTTGCATTTTTGTATTTTGTTTTCATTCAGCAGAGCCCATGATTTTTTTCCCAAACTGCAGGACTAAAGATGTTAAAGATTTTTTGCCTTTTTTTTTTCTAATTACAAAATGAACATTTGTTCACAATTCTTTAACTCTTATATTGCCATAGCTTTTACATTTTACAGCAGCATCATAAAATTTCTGTTATGGATTTCAGTTTTGGTATGCCACCTGTTTTTTCAATGGCTCCCTCATGGCCCCCCTGAAAAAAAAATCAGCAGGCACTGCCAAAAATAGAAAACTAAACAATCGGGTAAGTTGCTTTTTATAAATGCTATTTGACACATTTGGCTTGTCCATGCTAACAGAACAGTCCATGGTTGACTGAAGCCCAAGAAGACTCTCAGGAAACTGATTTGATGAAGTTGAGAGATGCAAAAACAATAGTCAGCTGGAGGAGGGAGGTCTTTTCTGTGGGAAAAGTATGGTTAAAGGTGAATATGGTTTCAAGGTCTGGATCTTAGGTGAAGGCGTAAAACTAGTCTGCTTACTGTTGTAAGAATCACTCGGTTATGAGGATTCAAGCACACTCTCAGAACTTAAAATTTCTGAGGAAATTATTTACCACGGAATCTTCTGTTTTTGGAACAAATATCTTTTCAGTACAAAATTGAATGACAAAGCACAATAAGATGAGCATACTCAGGGGCGATTCTAGGATCTGACTTTTAGGGGTGCTTAGCCCCCAGCAGGGCTAAGGTCCAAGAGAAGATATTTGTTGGTGCATTTTTCTAAATGCCACTGATAATTTGCATTACATTCACATACAAAATTAAATAGTTTTGTCCAACTAAAACAGTAAACAACTACATACAGTACATACACAGTTTGAAACAGTCTGACTCGCCTTTTACCAGGCGAGTCAGAAAAGCTAGCTGGCTAGGCTAACCTCCCTAAAGACTGGTCTACCTTAGCAACAACTCAGTCAGCTCCAGCAGTCTGATTTGCTCATAAAAACACCCCATAGACTAACGGGAGAGGCTGGCCATGTGCATAAAAGATTAGAATTTATCACACAATGTGCCGAATCAGAATTAGCTTTAGCATTAGTAGGATAGCTAATAGCAAAATAGCTACAGCTTTAGCATTTGACTCACCGCATTTCTGCCCAAAGGTTCTTTTTTGTCCACCAGCGTCCAGTTCACCCTCTCCAGTTCGAAGAACAGCTCATACCCCAAGGTAATGGCAGAGAAAAAGCACAGAGGAAGCTCTTCATAGACAAAGAAAAAAATTCTCCGCTCGCTCCAGTTTTTTCGGCCTGGCTAAGGCTTCCTGTCCTCGCGCTGAGGCTGCACTGCGTAGAGGCGCGTCCCCCAGGTGGTGGATAGGGGATCCCTGCTGTGTAGGGGTGTGCCTGAATAAGCTGAAAGGTTAAGTAGGGTGCTGTGAACCAAAAGCAGCCAGGCGGTGGGGCTCGTTAGCCTTGGCAGGCAACCCGCCTAGGAGAAGGAAAACTCTGATACAAAACCCGGGTATTGTCAACACTCGTTAGCCGTCTACCCCGTGGTGGATGGCAAGTTGACGGAATTTTATGATGAGCGGACAAGGGACCGGCCCCCAGTACCCGGCAAAAGGGGGTTCTAAAATCTCTGGGGACCCAGCCTATGGAGCCTTGGGTGCGGGTGCCACAGGTGGTCTTACAACCGTGCCTCTGGTCTATCTGGTGGGGAACCAGGCTGGACAGGCCAGTACAGTGACTGGAACAACTCTTACTCTGGCTTCGGAGCCTGGTACTTATGTGTTGGGCTCTGGACAACCGGAGGACTTAGTGCCTGGGGACTCGGTGACAGGAAGGCATTCTGCCTTTGCTGATGCTGGATCTACCAGGAGTACTCAGCACGAGGGTAGCCCCTTGATTGCACCTCTTCAGGGAGCGGTTGGGGCCGTACAAGTGCTTGAGTGTTTAAGTGATGAGGACACCGACATGCTGTTGGGGTCGTCTGATGGAGGAAAGGTCAAGGGGGGAGATGAACTCTCAGGTGATCTAGAGGGTCTCTCCCTTCAAGACCTTAAGAAAAAAAGGAAGAAGAAGAGGAAGAAGAAGAAATCTTCTTCCTGTTTGGTGGCTGGGAAGGGGGAGTTGGCAAAAGAGCCTTCCAAAGGCTCGGATGCTGACTACCCTAAACCCAGCACATCGAAAACCAGTGCTGGAGATGGAGCAGGGTCTTCTTCTCGTAAGAGAAAGAGGGTTACAGTCTCGACTCCAGGTAGTGCCCAGGCCCCGAAAAAATATCGCAACAGGCCTTCAATGGCAATGGCTGCTGGCGGGGACTTGCAGGTCATCATCTTTCTAGATGATGACCCACACAGACCTCTGAAAAAAGAGGAAAGCGAACACGTGCAGGCCAGCCTGGTGGGGCTCATTGACCAGGTGCCGGACGACCATCCGGTGCCACGGTTCAGTGAGTCAGGTCTTGTGAAGGGCACCTTTCGAGTGACCTGCGCAGACGAACCAGCCATGGAATGGCTCGTACGTGCTGTCTCCCAGATCCCTAGTTGGGAGGGCCATGGATTCTCTGCCAAGAGAGTCCGGGACCTCCCAGTTCTCAAGAGAGTTGGGGTGTTTGTGCCTGGGGAACCTGCAGAACCACAGGTGATTCTGCGCCGACTCCGGAGACAGAACCCGGGACTGCAAACGGATGTCTGGTGGGTTGTTCATGTTGAGCGGCAGACTACTGRTCAGTTTCTGCTTCTTGGTGTGGACGACAAGTCTCTAGATGTCTTAGCAGGTCTGGGGAACAGGCCATACTATGAGCTGAGCCGGCTTTAAGCCAGCCTGCCAGCCAGCCTGACCTTTAAGGTCAGTGGCAAAGCAATTAGTGAGGCCAAGTAGTGAATCCTATCTTACCTCCAGTCTCTRTGGCTGTGGGGATGATGGAATTCATTCAGAGCAACTTGCATCACTGTAAAGAGGCCAGTACATTGCTGTGTACTTGCCTTAGCAGGATGCACACAGGCATAGCTTTGATCCAAGAACCCTGGATTATAAAATCTATGGTAAGAGGCCTGGGATTTCCTGGAGGCTCACTTTTATATGTGTGAGCAGCCAAAGACCCAGAGCAGCAATAGCCCTGACAAGAGGTGTGAGATACACTGCACTGCCCCATCTAACAACAGGAGATGCCGTAACAGTGCAGTTGGATATTCAGTCAAATGGTGAATCCAGACAAATTATTGCAGCCTCTGTATACCTGCCATTTGACTCACAGCAGCCACCTCCATCACAGGAGTTCATGGCGATAGTCAGTTATGCCAAAGATAAGAGCCTCCCCGTACTCATAGGCTGTGATGCCAACTCCCATCATGTGTGCTGGGGGAGCTCTGATATTAACCCCAGAGGCAGGTCACTGTTAGAATATTTGATGACAGAAGATCTGCTTATTCTTGATCAGGGCAATGCACCTCCATTCCAAACAGTTAATAGGGAGGAGGTCATTGATATAACAGTCGGGTCCATGGACTTGGTAAACAGTATATGTGACTGAGAGGTGTCCCCAGAGGAAACCATGTCAGACCATCGACGTATTCAGTTTAAGCTGAAGATGGGGAAACCACACCCAGTCACTTACAGAAACCCAAAAAACACTGACTGGAATCTGTTCACCAGCAGATTAACCCAGTTGATGGGTGGAAGAATTTCCAGGATTAAAACTGTGCAAGACATTGAACCAGAGGTCACAAGCATGACTGATGCTGTGCAAACTGCTTATAAGTCTGCCTGTGTCTGGCCTCCGTAAGGCAGCAAGATGTAAATGGCAAAGATACAGATCCCAACCAAGCAAAACCAGGTGGGAACAGTATGTAAAGTCCCGCAATCACTATAAAAGTGTTCTAAGGGAGTGTAAGAGGCTTTCCTGGAGGAAGATCTGCGAAGAAGTTAAAGGGCCTAGTGCCTCTTCTAAGCTGTACAAGCTTCTAAGAAAAGATCCAGTCAATCAACTATCCATTATTCCACCAGTCACACAAGAAAGTGTGCTCCAGCATCTTCTCCAAGTACATTTTCCTGGGGCAGAAGAGACTGCACAGCCTGTCACAGTCACCGATCTAAATCCAACAGAGGACGACTGGAACAGAGCTGCAAGTATCATCACGAAAGTCAAAGTAAAATGGGCAATTAATATGTTTGATCCATTTAAAGCTTGTGGACCAGATGGTATTTTCGCAGCGCTTCTTCAAAGAGGACTAGATGTACTTCTGGACACAATCACTAGAATATATGTTGCTTGTTTAGCAAACGGTTATGTACCAGTTGGGTGGAGGACGGCAAAAGTTGTCTTTCTGCCCAAACCTGGCAAAGCAACATATAGAGAAGCAAAACCTTTCTGCCCCATCAGCTTAACATCTTTCTTGCTGAAGGGAATGGAGAGGTTAATAGATAGACACATAAGAGATGGCAGTTTAATGCTATCACCTTTAAGTCCTAAACAACTTGCACACCAGGCAGGTATTTCTACAGAAACAGCCTTACATGATGTTGTTTTGAGAATAGAACGCAGCCTGGCACGTGGACAATATGCACTAGGCTGCTTTTTGGACATACAGGGGGCATTTGACAATGTTCCTGTAGAAGCTATTGAGAGAGCTCCAACAAAGGTGTGGATGAGACAACCACAAAGTGGCTCGTTTTCATGCTTCAGACAAGGAAAGCATCTTCAACTCTGGGGGACTACTCGATAAC
>NW_013952598.1:339325-342333 GCF_001266775.1 Austrofundulus limnaeus
TAAGTACACTGGTTGAAATCCTAACTGGGCATAATCTGCTCAACCGCCATAAAATGGTGATGGGACTCCAAAACAATGGTCTGTGTGATGCCTGCGGCATTGAATCAGAGACCTCTTTGCACTACTTAGGCCAATGCTTGGCTCTGAGTAGTCTAAGGGAAAGAATTCTTGGAGACCCCTTTGTGGATCCCGAGAAGCTTAGAACACTGAGGGTTTCTAACCTGGTGTCCTTCATCCGAGGGACAAAAAGTTTTGATTAAAGCCCAGTATCTTTTGGGKAGAGCAATGGGCCCACTTATGAGGCCCCCGCTCACCTGGGTTGTAYCCATCCCCAATTACCATTACCATTACAAGGCTTCCTGTCGCCGGGGCCTGTCCCATGACACCAATATTGTCGTGGAAATGTTTAACGGGCAGAAACACGTGAGTAAAAAGAGAGTACACTGTGCAGATGGTCACAGATGATTATTAAAAGGTTTTGCAAAAGGCGAGACGAGCCGCGACACGCTCAGAGAAGATAAGAGCTATGAGCGAACCACAAACTGACTAGCCGTGGCCACTGGAAACAGTTTTGTCAACCGGGCGGAGCCTGAACATACCAGTGACAGAATGCCAGGTTAATAGAAGCTTCAAATGAGGACACCAGACATTAGAGGCACCTTTCAGTCATATTGCAAATCATAGCAGTTATCAGAAAGATACAAACAGAAATGTCAAGACAGTGTGAACTTATTGGACAGACAGATAGTTATTTAAATATTTCTAGCACAGTGTAATACCAAAAAGTTAGTGTAATTGTCATTGAAATCTAAAACAATAAATGACAGAATCAAACATACATTTGATTTTTAAAAAGATACTATGAGACTCTTTTTCTTTTTGATAGTTTCCTCTCTGGTTAAATAATATATAATGGAATTATTTTTTCTTATATCCATTTCACTGGTAAAATCAAGTTCACTTTTAAGAGCTCAAGAGTTGATTTGATGTTGTTTGATTCATGCTTCACCTCTGTTCATGTAGCAGGAGGAGGAAGAGGATGAGGAGGTGTGGTCCCTCCTGGCAGCTGAAGCCAATGAAGATCTGTGACAGATGGAGCCGAGTCACAAAACTCACAGCCCCAGGCAAAATTCATCCTCCATAACTTTCCACAGGGTGCTCAGATTTACCTGATCAGAGAGATGTCAGCTAGTGTGTTTGTGTGTGTGTGTGTTTATTTAGTGTGCATGTTAGGTTCCAAAATCTGCAGAGGAAAATGAGGCAGCTTGGCCGCCTGTCATGACTGACACTGAGCCCATCTGCCTCACACCTGTGGCAACCCCCACCCCCCTCCACACACACACACACACACACACACACACACACACACACACACACAAAAACAAAAAAAACTTGTTTTTATATCCTTGTGTGGCCCGTCCATTGAATTCCATTCATTTTTTGGTAATTTTATATCCTAACCCTGACCAACAACCCTAAGGCTAACCTCACAGGTACCTTACCTGACCTTAAAACTAACCTAAACTCAATTCACACCTTGGTTCTAAACCCAACCCCTCCACCCATAATCAACCTCCAAAGTTGTGGGGCCCAGGCTTTCTTCAGGTCTTCTTCCATGAAGCAGCTCTGTTGTCCTCCATCCACATTTTCAGTTACAGGCTGAGTCATTTCTACCTTCTCCTCTCTGTCAACACTCTCTGGTTTCATTTAAAAGAGCCAATCATCAGATATTGTCCAAGATTAACCTTCAAGGTGGATATAGCTCCCTAGCAGCCTTGCACCAATGACCTAGTTGATGTCATCATTTACCCAGAATGCTTTGCATGTAAAAAATGGCTCCTTCCGTGTTGAAATATATAAAACTAAACAGCCTACAGTATTTTTACAGTCTGTATTTTACAGTTAAAATAAATGTTTATCAAATAAAGTTTAATGTTACAACTAATCGTGGATCCCTTTAAAATCTCATATGCACTCAGGGTTGACCTATAAAAAACAGGGTTTATGCATCCCATATGTTGTATACTATTTTGAATTTCCAGTTTTCCTCTCTTTTAGTTTTTCTTTGACTAACTTTTACTCCATGAGGTGCTCATGTTCCTGTTTTCAATCATCTAAAACTGAAAAATAAAAAGCTTCATTTTTGCAAAGGTCTTCTAGGATGGCCACTGCAGTTGCTAGCTGGTTTTTAACACAAACATTTTTGTCTTAAACAGATGCACAACTAGTAAACTTAATGTGTATAAGACTCTACTTTATAAAAGATTACATTTACCAAAGTATTTGTGTGTTTGCGTATTTGGCATTTTTTGCATATCAAGTTTAATTCTTGAAAAGGTTTTTATTTTTGGTCAATCTGCTGAGTTTTTCTATGACCACTGCTGATCTATAGAAATCAGTGCAGCAGATGGCTGATATAATGGACTTCTTGGATATTTGGAGGCAAAAAATGGATGTCACTTTGTCACACTGCTAAATGTGTGTCGGTCCTGTGCTTCTTTGTGTGACAAGGGAAAATCAAAATAAATCAGCCAAGACAAAAGAGAATTGTCAACCTACAGTTTCCAGATGCCTGAAGGTTGTTTTTTTTTTCATTTAAGTTTAAAGCAATAATTTTCAGTTGCCATTGGTTTTGTGTGAACTGAGTGTACTTAAATAGACACATTTCAAGAACAAATTTGGTTTTTAATTCAGATTTACTTGAAGACTCCAGTGTTGATGAAGGCCTTGTCAATGTGACGATAGATGAGCTGTAGGGGCCTCTAATTGGGGAACAAAGGTGCATTGTTGTGGCTGATGCTACGGGTGTGCATGGTGGTGATGTTTGCATGGGGAGAGTGTCAAATATCTTCATCTCTGGGCAGTCCACCTTTTTTCTCCTGCTTCATTCAGTAATTAACACCTGCCTTCTCAGTGTGGCAGTGTGATGGTCCTGCGCCAAAACACACTGAGCGTTTGAGTGTGTGTGTGTGTGTGTGTGTGTGTGTGTGTGTGTGTGTGTGTGTGTG
>NW_013952598.1:342355-350007 GCF_001266775.1 Austrofundulus limnaeus
TGTGTGTGTGTGTGTGTGTGTGTGTGTGTGTGATGGGAGACAAAAGTGAGTTTGCAAGTGTAGTGAAAAAATGTTCTCGCATCTTCAGTCACTGGTGTGATGATCAGGAAAAATGATTCTGTCAGGCTTTATTCAGTGGCGGCTGGTGGATTTTCTCCAGGGGGGCTATAAATCCAAAATAGACGTATCTCAGAAAGCAATCAAACATACTAAGTTGTATCATGCCAGTGTATTTATTAAATAAATGAAAATAATAAAAGAGCATTACAATGTCATGTATTGTGTTATTTTTTTGTACATAAATTTTGCTCTTCTGTTACTGAGAAGCAAATTTCTTCATGACTCTTGTAAAAGTCAGGGATGCTTTAATAAGATTGTTCTCTATAGAGAGCATGGTCAGTGCAGTGAGATGTGATGTTGCACCTGATGAAAGTCTTGATTGTCTTCAGTGTTGAGAAGCTCCTCTCAGATTCAGCTGTGGTCAGAGGAGATGTGATRAGAATCTTCAGCAGAGTCACAGTCTCTGAAGGTGTCCTGCAAATTGTTCTCCATGAAGAGCTGGTACAGAGCCACAGCACCACTGCAGCTCCTGAACTACATCAGACTTCTCGGTCCTGTTCAGCACTGGGTGAGCCTCCATGGTGTTCAGAGCTGCTTCAGAAAATTGTCCGTGATCCTGCAGGAACCTGTCTGCCTGCAGCAGTGTAGCTCTGATCAGATGCATGTGAATGGCTCAAGATGGTGTCACAAACCTAAAACAATAAATGCACAAATTTAATTCAATACGGAGATGGCTACAAGTGAGCTTTGTAATATATATTTAATATGAAAACAATTTATGTTATTTTAATAGCTAGTCACAACATACGTTGTCTCAGGGCACTGTACATAAAAAAACAATCTAAAGAAGAAACCAGCAGGCTGCGTTGAATCACTTCATCACAGTCTCCCTTCCTGAGCAAATGGTGGAGAGGAAAAACTCCCTGCTAATCAGGAAGAAACCTCCAGCAGAACCAGGCTCAGGACAGGTGGTCATCTGCCTCGACCGGCTGGTTGAGGGACAGGAAAGAGACACAGGTAAACACAGAAGAACTGGTCCAGTCTGAGAGCAGATGTTTCTCTGACTGAATATTAGACCGGACTATTTTTTTCTTTCACAAGACATGGTGGGGAGAGAGATAAAAGACAATGAATAATTGATTAAATATCTAAGTAATGTATATTTTCAAAGAATATGTGCCACAATTTGTAACATTTGTATTAACTTTGATATAGGAAATTAATTGTCACCCCACTAATGTCCAGTGGTTGGCAGCACTAATCTAAAAATTAGTTGCACTAACCTAAAAAGGCCAATACAATGTGTTTCTCAGGCATATATTTAAATACTATACCATAGTAAAGTATATATGTCACCTTTAGCTGCTATTAAAATGCTGTTTTTATGTTCAAATAGAAAATAAACTTATCTTCTCATCACTTCCTCTTCTAAACGCCTTGAAATTGGCCTCTGTCTCTTTAAGAACCTCCTTCTGCTTCTGTTCCGTCCCATTCAGTGTGGGTGGGGGGTGTTCGCACGCGGGGGGCTCGTGCGCAGGGGGGTGTGTGTGCGTGCGCTATGATGAAGTTTACTTGGCATCTGAATATACATTTCCTCAAAGGTATTTTTAATCTGAAAAGAGCCTCACTGAGTGAGAACTAATGTTGAGAGCTCAGCAGACGATTAAGTTTCACTTTCATTTTGACCCGAGAGCCTGCAGGAGTCATGGGCGGGGTGTGTGGGGAGGGGGGGAGGGGGTGTGCTCTACCATGAGGAAGTTTGGCTTAAAGACACGTCCCAGAGGCGTTTCTGGTCCCCACCTGTCGTTTTGCTCCTCAGCATGGCTGCCTAAAAATGCTGCAGGATTTCTCAAACATGCATGAATGAGTCAGAGCAAGGGCATGTTTTTTTTATGAGAGTATAACATTATAACATGATATAAAACTCAAAAAATTGACATTACATGATATTGCCCTTTTAAAGTACTAACCCAAATATTTAGGTTCCCTAATTCTAAAGCACTAACACACTGAAAAAATTAGCAAAAGCTAATTCTAAAGCACTAAAATAACCCAGCTGATGCATGGAACATTCTTAAGAGTCAACTGTGTGCAGAATGTTGTCACTTAGTGCCCTTGGCAGGCCAAATGGGAGTCACCTGCAGGTGCTATATATGCATTTCTTGAAGGTTTGTTATCTTTAGTTTGTATTTTACTGTTCAGAATTTTACTGTTAATGTCCAGTCTAACAGCTCATGACGTTTTTAAAAAAGTAATCCATTGAATACAAGGTCAGATCTTTGAGGAAATAAAACCTGTCCAATCCAAACTATCTATTGGAAAGAGTTTGTTTTGCATCAATCACTGAACGAACCATTTCTGCAGGATATTACACTAAATAATCTGTATACAACATTCATGGCTTCAGAAACATGCCCTCTAAACTCACTTACTCCTCTGGCTAACAAATGTGCTCTTGCTTGTAGAGTTATATTTTTATAAGCACCATAGTGTGTCACCTTTTGTTGATATAATATGATGGGTTTTTTTTTTTTTTTCGGTTTTCTTTTTAAAGGTAGCGTGACCCTTGCTGGTTGCTGCATGACCTGATCACCTGTTCCAATGTCCCTATGTTTTTTGTCATGTGTGTCTCTTGAATGTGTGTTCTTAAATGTAATTTCATTGTGCTTTGTACAATGACAATAAAGGCATCATCAATCAATAAACATTTGGACACAGCACTGTTAGTAGTAATCACTTTTGTAGAGCCTGTTTATGTTTATATAACGCATAAAGCCTCACTTTATTTTTTATTTATCACTGTTATCATCATTTTGATTAGACCTGTTTTTGTGAATAATTTCTACTAGATTAGAAAAAAGTACTCTATCCAATCAAGACTAAGAGAAGAATGTAAGTGTGTGTGTGTGTGTGTGTGTGTGTGNGGGTATTGAGGTTTAGGAGGAAATCCTTCCCAAAGTTGTTGCAAGAGAAGAGAAGAAGGAACAATCCTGAGGGCAGGCATATATTTTCCTCTCATGTAATTTCATTTATGTCTTCAAAACTTGTTCAGAGACCAGAGTTACTGTTCCTTTGTTGTGCCTTAAAAAGCTTAGCTGCTCTCTGTGAAGAGAAGCAATGAGAGCACTTTAGAAAAAGCTACAAAGGAAGCGGACGGGTGGAGGAAGAAAGAAAAAGTGAATGGCACCACTGATAAAGCTGAGCAAATTAAGTCATTGACCTGCGGTGGAGATTAATAGCAAACAAGGTGCCCTAGCTTCACAAGTAATGAATATTCTTCAAACGGTGTGAAGGGGGAGAATTGATGGGGAAGTGGCAGATAGAGCCAGTTTGATGTGAATGACATTGAAAGTTGTGGAGAACAGAAAAATTCTGTCATTTTTCATTTGTATGCAAATTTGCCTGTTACACAAATTAACCCCTGAACCTCAGTGTCAGTCCTCATCTAAGGTGGAAGTTGGCCTCCTGCCGAGGCCTCTAGTTCGCCTCACTCACCCATACAGCCCCCAACTGGGGTCAGCAGCAGTTTTAGATGTGATTCTGAAGTCAAAGTTGAGAGTCACCGCTCCACCTAATTTGTTTACTACAGCTAAATTACCTCAAAGCAAAAACAGTCTAAGGCCCCTGAGAACTGCATGTTTATTCCAGTGACAAATAATCTTTCAACAAAGGCATAAAAACTAACTTGGGGTCCAAGCCCACGGAGCAGGGGGAATGCAGCTGCAATGCAGCAGCGTTTTGATGCATTCAGCAGAGCATGGAATCCTATTGTATGTGTTCAGTTTTTTATTATTAATAGGGGTCCAAGCCTGGGGTGCAGGGGTAATGTATGTATTAATTGATGCAACTTATCAGTTTGGTTAAAAAACAGTAAAAATATATAATTTTTTTTCCTGTGCAGAGAACTTCCTCAGCTATATATTTTTGAAAATAAACATATCAAAGCCCCTCAGTTGAAAACACTAAAATGATAGAAAAGATGTTTAAAAACCTCTTTCCTCATAAAGTCTTCAGTCCTAAGAACACTAAACTGTAACTTTAATAAGGTCATGTACACAGTATACTCCCATTTAAATAAAATGTTTGACCTGTAAGCAGAAAGCTTATGGATGTTGGATGTTGATTTTTGGTCTCTATTTCAAAGAGGATGAAGAGGAGAATGAGGAAGTTTTACTCAAGCAGCTCCTGAAACTGTTAACCTGCTGACTGAGAACCAGGGGTGTAGCACCAAATTCTGGGCCCTGTATACTCTCGATGTCAGTGGGCCTCTATCCATGCCAGTGCATGAGGTGCATAAGCAAAAAAAAAAAAAAAAGGGGGTATTCTTTTAAATAAAGAAGATAATGTTTTAAGCTGCAATCAGATCAGATTGTATTGATGAGTGGTTCTTTCATTCACCAGCTGAATTGATGCATTTGGCCCACCTGTGTTCAAATAACTGAAACATTTTTGCTACATCTGGTTTGTGTACTAATGTGATCCATGACACTCGAGCAAATTTTGATTTAAAAACATTTATTCTTGAACTTCAGACAAACATTTGATTCAAGACATGTACTCAATTTAACTGTCTGCACAAGTTATAAACTGAACACCCAATGTTCATTTTGTGATGCAATAATGGTCAAACCATATTAACTGAGATTATGTTAACCTTTATTAAAGCATGCACTGCATCAGCCCTTTAAAGGGCCAGAATCATGTAAAATGAACTTTTTTGAGTTTTATATGATGTTATAATGTTACACTCTCATAAAAAAAAACATGCCCAAAGCCTTGCTAATGCATGTTTGAGAAATCCTGCAGCGGTTTTAGGAAGCCATGCTGAGGAGCAAAACGACTGGTGGGGACCAGAAATGCTTTTTGGTACCAGAAACGCCTCTGGGACGTGTCTTTAAGCTGAACTTCCTTATGGCAGAGCGCACCCTCTCCCCCCTCCCCACACACCCCGCCCATGACTCCTGCAGGCTCTCCGGTGAAATTGAAAGTGAAACTTAACTGTCTGCTGAGCTCTCAACATTAGTTCTCACTCAGTGAAGCTCTTTTCAGACTAAAAATACCTTTGAGGAAATGTTTTTTCATATGCCAAGTAAACTGCATCATAGCGCACGCGCAAACTCCAACCCCCCTGCGCACGAGCCCCCTGCGTGTGAACACCCCCCACCGAATGGGACAGAACAGAAGCAGACGGAGGTTCTTAAAGAGACAGAGGCCAATTTCAAGGTGTTTAGAAGAGGAAGTGATGAGAAGATAAGTTTATTTTCTATTTAAATATAAAAACAGCATTTTAATAACAGCTAAAGGTGACATACATAGATACTTTATAATGGTATAGTATTTAAATGTATGCCTGAGAAACACATAATAGTGGCCCTTTAAACTCACTAAGAATACAGTTTGATAATCAGCCATAATTTCATACAGAGACACACAGGTGGAGCTCTACAGGTGTGTTTATCCTCTCAAACAGAAGCATCAGAAAACTTGTAGTGTGTGTGAAGGAAACACTTGGAGTGGGTCTGGGGGTCCTCCCCCCAGAAAATTTTGAATAGAGGCTATTTCCTGATTTCTAATGTATTTTAACAGGTTGTTAATGATACTTTTACTTACACAAATGAAGACTTAATTAGAGACAACTAGAGACAGATTCTTCATTCATTCATCCTGTTTTTAAACTCACTTATGGGTCAAGATAATTAATTTAATCTTGTGATAATTTATCCCAACTAGCCTTAGATGAGTTTTTTATATTTATTTTGTTTATTATTCATTTAATTTTTATTTATAACACAACATATTGTGCCAAACAATGACACACAACTGCATGTTTCAAACTAAAAGTACTAATAACTTTATCCAGTGAACAGGTGTAATTAAGATAACCAACAGTGAATTTAGGGGGGCGTTTGACTTTTCTGATTTGATGACAGGCCCACTCATAAACTAACATGACATCATGCAGCTTTCTTCACAACATAAAATAACACTGTGCCAAATAATGGTGTTGTAAAATACTAAATATTTTAATATAATATGTATGTATATTTTAAAATGCATGAGATTATTACACCACCATTACATGTCCACAAGTTAAAAGTGATAATTTTACATTTTTAAATAGTTTTTAAAAAAAACTGCCGTACGTAAATGTAGAAAAACAATTAAACTTAATTTAGTTTTGATAAGTTATTAACATCTTATTGCAATAAAAAGTCAATCAGCTAAGTTAAAAAACAACTTACATTTAAAGACGAATTCTTCCGCCGATGACGGCGCATTGCATTCTGGGATACTGGCACAATGCATTCTGGGATACCATGGGGTGTGTAGTGTGCTTAGATGCAGTTGACAAAAACTTGAAAATACCAGCCGCATTTGTCGACCGCATTCGTAAGTACCGACAAATTGGGACAGCCTACGGCGCAGGGGGAGTGAGTCAGTGGCCGATGAATGCGGTCCACATCGGCTGCAACCCATGAACTGAGAACCAGCCACAATGAAAACTAAGGCAGAAAATGACAGACTAGGAATGGAACAATTGATACATGGATGTTTGGAACTGATTAGAAAGCTAATGATGGATGATTGACAGATTTATTTACTGACCTTTGTTTAACCAGGAAAATCTGAATTATGAAAACTAATTTCTACAACTTCCTAGAAATGAAAATAATAAGCCTATCACTTTTATACTGGTCAAAATAAAATAAAACTGTTAATCATGTTGTAGTTGTATTTAGATCAGTAATTTATTTTATTAAGTTCACACAACTGACTAGAATGTACTCAAAATAACATTTTATATTTCCTTCACACCTACCTCATCTCTTACCTGAGACACTCTGTCCTACCTGAGATACCCTGTCCTACCTACTGCCCCTGACTCTCTATATCCAGCTCCTACATCAACACACATGAATAAGTATTAGGTTTTTTTAAAAGTCAAGAAAATATCATGAAATAACATCAATAAATACCAGATCACTATTGGTTCTTTGCATCATTTCACTGTAAAAAAAGGAAAAGTTTTCTGACCATGAAGCTCTGTTTTTATGCAGAAAATACAGAAACTCTGAAAGAAACTTTAACTTTTTAGTGTTATATAAAGCACCTCAAAGTGATACTTGAGTAAAAGTACAAGTATCTTATCATAAAAATACTTTGGTAAAAGTTAAAGCCTTCTCTAAAAATATTACTTGAGTAAAAGTCTTAAGTATCTGATATTTTTTTGTACTTAATTATCAAAAGTAAATTTCTGACACAAAATCTACTTAAAGTGTAACTTACCCCCCTGTGAAAAGATAACTCCGCCCCAAGGCGAAATTTGAAAAATGCATCAAAGTGGGTAGGGGAAGGGGCGTTAGAGAGCGGAGGTGTGGCCAGGACAAGAGAACGTGACAGGCAGCTAGCATTAGCATAATTGATGCTACATGGAAAGTGACCACAGTATCACAGACAGTTACATCTCTGAACGTCTGAGGTGGAGGGTTTTCACCCCACACCAGCCTAGGACAGAGGAGGAGGAACGCTCCGCGACAGCCTGACAGAAAAAAATAAAAGCACACAGCTGCTCATGATCGCTAGTTTAAATC
>NW_013952598.1:351277-353994 GCF_001266775.1 Austrofundulus limnaeus
TTCCTCAACCACCTCCACTTCTTCTCCCATGATGGAAACAGGGTTTGATCTATCACTATTTCTCCTGAAATCTACAATCATCTCTTTTGTTGATATTCACGATGAGATGATTGTTCCCACACCATGCCACAAAGCGGTCCACCAGCTCTCTGTACTCAGCTTCCTGTCCATCTCTGATACACCCAACAACTGCAGAGTCATCTGAGTATTTCTGTAGATGACAGCAGTCTGACTTGTGCTGGAAGTCTGAAGTGTACAGTGTGAACAGGAATGAAGAGAGTACAGTCCCCCGTGGTACTCTTGTGCTGCTGACCACCTGGTTAGACACACAGTCCTATTCCTTAAATAGCACACAGTTGCTTGCCTTAATGTAATATTCTGTGCACAGGCCATATTCATAATAATATAGGTTATCGTGTTTTGGTTTTTAATGAGAAGTTTCACCTGTGTGAGCAACAAGTGGAAACTCTGTTCTGGAGCAGTATCTGGTGCTGTTCGGGTCCGTAAATGCTAGACTGGAGGTTGTTCTGGTTCTGTTAAAGTATGAATGGACTACTGCAATGCAGGAATAAAAAAAATCTGGATAAAAATAAATTGGCAAATACTACTGGACCTTCGAAGGCAAAGTGGGTGGTTCATGTCCTACGTTCACACTGCAGGCAAATGCAACCCAAATTTGATTTTTTTTTTTTTGCCCCATGTGACCCATATCTGATTTTTTTCAAATCCAACCCAGGCCGTTTCA
Organism: Austrofundulus limnaeus; assembly: GCF_001266775.1. Lineage (NCBI taxonomy): Eukaryota > Metazoa > Chordata > Actinopteri > Cyprinodontiformes > Rivulidae > Austrofundulus > Austrofundulus limnaeus. The sequence goes on from NW_013952598.1 coordinate 352,023, forward strand.
GTATGTGTTACTAAATCGGATACATATCTGATGTTTTCAAAGGGACTGCAGTGTTAACGCTCATGTCACATTCCATCAGACTTTTTCATCAGTGAGGTGGGGGTGAAGGATTGATAAGACACTAACCTCAAGTCACGCTGTTTAAATCTGTAGCTGCATGTGTTTACAGCTCCAAAACATAAGTCCAGTTGCTTCGTCTTTTTACTTTTCATTTTTCATAAAGATAGTAACAGCCAGCCTCGGTCGCGGAGCATCTCAATCCTAAAGTTACTTGGTCAGTACTTTATTTCAAACTCATTCCAAAATTAAAATGTTTCACTGGAGCATCCCGGTCAGAGGCAGGTTCAGGTATAAACACTGAACTAAACAAGTAAAGTGGATAATTATTTAATTGGCTTTGATTAAACAACAACTTCAGATTCGACGTGCCAAAAAGAGCATCCATGCTAACTGTAAACAAACAAGCCGGCTGAATGAGACGTCACATCTTTTACTGTGCATGCGGTTCACATCAATGCTGTGTAGCGTTCACACAGGAGTTTGATGCAGGCTGCATTTAAAATGTAATGTGAATGTTCACACCAAAAGATCAGATTTTTTTAAAAAAATCGGAATTGAGCATTAAGACCTGCAGTGTGACCGTAGCCCATGAGTGCTCTTTACTTAATGGCATGATACAAATTAGTCCCAAAAGTTTGCTTGGCAATAAATACTGTCATTTCATGGAAAGCACATGGTCGTACTGTAAGGAAGCCATGGAAACCTATTTCTTCATCAGCTGATGTGTCACAAAACAAACTGCTGCAGCAACTCCCAACTCTGGTCCACAACAGGAAGTTCTGATTTCTGTGTGTGACCTTTGCTACTCAGCAAGTAGAAGAACTAACAATCAAAGGAAACACAGAGAACTAAGAGAGGAGGAGGGAGAAAAACAGATGGCTGGACAAAGACCAAGAGTGGAGTGGTCACAGGATAGGCAGCATGCCATGGAACTTCCTGCTCACTTTTTTTCCCTCTCTGTCGCAGCAGTTGGTGTCACTACTTGCACCGTCTGCGTGAATTCGAGGCAATGGCTGAACAGATTGGCCAGTCGGCGAGGATCACTCACAGAAAACTCTGCTAATCTTCCACCTGCTGCCTCGACCACAAGCTCTTCCCTCTTTCTTTTTCTTTTCTTGAAAAAAAGAAAAAGTGTCACGCAAGGGTAAAGGATGAAGGAAACATGTCTGTTTCAAACCAACCTTTTCACTGTTCATCAGTAAATTACAGAATTAATTTTTAAATTGCACAACCTTCTGATTTGGATGCTTTACTGTATAATTGTTTCAATATTTTTTCCATCTGGGGAGAATTGAGCAACTGTGTTTGAAAGTTAGTCATTTTTCTTATATTTTTATCATAGTTTTAAAAAAACTGTCCTCACGAGGATACGCTATGCATGAGACACATCACCTGCAAACAGCTGGATCAGCTGTCAGAGCGATGTTAAATAAAAGGATAACCAGGCTATTTTTCAAGCAGGGTTGCGTGTCAAAATTTATAACAAAGACCTCACATGATGTTAGTGCTTGGAGTAAATTGTTTTTAATAGGGGTAGATATACGATTTTTCCTCTTCTACTTCTTCTTTTTGCCCCTTTTTCACTCAATAATTGATACAGATTTTTTTAATGGACTTTGTTTTTTATGAAATAAGTAAACCTTCTCAGCTACCAGTCTACTTACGAAACTTCACGGGACAACCCCAGCTGAAAATGACTCTTCTCCAGCCCTAGTTTACAGAACAGGATGTAATTTTTACTGGAATGTTTTTCCTCTCAAAGACCAATATCACATTAAAACTAATATGCCATAAAAACAATAACTGAATAGTCTGGAATAATGCTACAGTAGTAGTTTGCAATTGTGCTTTTTTAGTCTTTATTTCAAGTTTTACTTATTCATAACTACAGTGTTTGTTCACAAACGTAAAC
>NW_013952598.1:358074-363177 GCF_001266775.1 Austrofundulus limnaeus
ACTCTGCAGTTTTCACTCATTTACAGGCCAGCGGTCAATCTTTCAGAGATGAGGATGTTCTCATTCTTGATAGAGAGGAACGHTGGTTTGAGAGAGGAGTAAAAGAAGCCATTTTTGTGAAGAAAGACCGTCCATCATTAAACAGWGGTGGAGGCCTCCGTTTTCAGTTGTCCCCCTCCTATAGCGCTGCTATAGCCAGTATCACTCCACCCCCTGTTAACAATAGGTGTTAAGTAGGTGTCAACGATAGCCATGTGATGTGAGTATCAGTCACATGGATGCAGTGCTTAAAAGCCTGAATTTTGCCTGAAACTCTCAGACTGAAGAAGTCTCTTGGAGAAGAGACGAAACGTTTCATTAGAGAAGAACCCGTCCAGAAGACCTATACATTTTTTTCTTCACGTCTTTGACTAAATATGCGCTACAACATGCTCAACTTTTGGTCAGAATCGGCTTCTTATCACTGGTAAAGATGCGGCTTTCCTCATTTCCTCTTTTCAGTCATTCCCACAGCTTCACAGTGCTTTAAACAGTCGGACGCTGAGCGTCTACAGAGCTCATTAGTGATGCAAAGACTGCAGCTAAACGAGACGAGTCATTGGATAAATGCTGGCTTTGTCCCGCCCATCGGACGCTCAGCGTCTGCAGAGCTCATTAGTGATGCAAAGACTGCAGCTAAACGAGACGAGTCATTGGATAAATGCTGGCTTTGTCCCGCCCTTCGGTCGCTGAGCATCTCTGGGGGTCTATGGGACAGGGGGCTGGGTCGGACGCTCGTTGTCTGCATGATGATTCGATGATCTGTCGGAGGCTGAATCCCTTTTTGATTGACAGTGAAATGAACGAATCAGCGATATTTTTGGTGTAAACATTCATGGGAGCAGTTTTTAGTTTCGTTTCTGTTCGGAGTTGAAGCAGAGACTTTATTAATCCTTTTAGCAGCATTTTCTTTGTTAAAAATGACTAGCAGCAAATCGAACTTCTATTTCTGGTGTTGTTTCTGTAGCTGCTTATGTTTGGAGACAAGACTTCTATCACTCTTTCTGACTTCCTCTGTCCAGCGGGTGCTGCTGAGCCTCTTCACCGTCATAAAACACTCACAGACGGACACACTTCACAGCCTAGCCTTGTGCCAGTAACAAGCTGCACATATGGCAGACAGTTTGAATGTTGTGGACCAGATTTTGGTGAAGCCATTATAGTCTTGTTTACAGAGAAAACTTAGTTAAACAGCAGGGCTGATCAACTCCTCAAATTAATTTGGTGCAAAAGGTGGGGAAAAGTAACAGGTCCTGGTATGACAAAGTGAGCTGGCAGCTGTAAAAGACTGTAGAATAATCTGGAAAATGATTATAAAAGCATTGGATCAAATAATTCTTTTAACAAAATCAAAGCAAATTCGTTAAAGAAATATCAAATTGTTTAATTTCTATTTGTATGAGTCACTGTTTGATGAGTTGAATTTTTTTGTTTTGTTTTATTTGGTTTAATGTTTGAAATTATTATTTTTTTGTAAATAGGAGCAGATATAAGATATTTTTCTTCTGCTGCCTTTCATTTTATTTTATTTGTATTGTTTTGTTGTATGTAATGTTTTTTTTAAATGAAATGAATAAACACTATAAACTGAACAAAATGATCTGTGACCCTGTCACAGATCATTTTCTTGAAAAGAAACGGAGGGTAGAATTTATAACCCACACATTTTATGTTGTAGGCCGAAACTGAGCTTCCTCTTGTTGAAAGACCAGCATCTGCCACTGGTGGCAGAGTACAATATTCAGCTGGTCACACACACACATCAAAACGAGACATGGTTTTACTGTGCAAACGTAACTTAGTAGGTTGATTTTAAAAAGTCACCTAACATGCCATGATTGGAGCAAAATGTGCACAGAATTTACAAAATTCCAAACACAGATACATTGTACAAACTTATTGACTTATTTCATTGTTCTAAAAGTCACAATACAAAACAGCCATCCAGTTACACATAAAATAACAAAAATAAAAAGTCACTTCATTCTGGTGAATTAAGCAACCTTTACATTACAAATTCAAGCAGGAGATTCCATTCAACTATTACCTTTCTTTACATGAAGCTGGTTCTTTGACATCTCTTTGTGTCTTGTATGTTTTTATTGGTGTTTTTTCATGTACATTACAGTAGACACAGTGACTCAATGAGAGTAAAATGTCATGCAAACTTAGGGTTAAATAAGGCATGTTTTTAATATAAAAATTTACACAATTACTAATTAGGTATGACCTTACCCTGTGCAACTGTGGAAAATAAAACTTCAAGCAATTCCCTTTGCCTTCAGTATTCCAAAATGGAACTTATAAATGCATGGAATTACTATTACATAATAGTAAACTAACCAACTATCAACTGATTATACAATAACTGATACAGAACAATTGTTTAATGGCTATTTTCATGTTAACACAGATTCTCATCTGGTACATATTGTTTGAAATATTCATAGGAACTCATGGATTTGTGTTATAAATGGGAGGATTCTCAAAGGAAGGATCAATGATGGTTGTGAATGAGCTGACGTCACATAATAAAATGGTTCTGGCTCATCTCATGATCATCGTCCTCTATCACACCTCCAGTTGCCATCTCATGTTCTCCTGGTGCATGGACCTCTCCATCATTCCATAATAGAAAGTAGTCTTTCACCATACACAAATCATTATTAAAATCTAAGCATAAAGTTAGGAGAGCAGTCAACAGGTCAGTGGGGAGTAGGCCTACTTGATTTACATTTGTATAGCTCACAGCAACTATCTTTACTAGGGGTGTCCTGATATCACTTTTTCACATCTGATACAATACCAGTATTGCAACTTTGAGAATTGGCCGATACCGATATTGACCCGATACCATATCAGTATGAATAACACATTTTTTCCTATTTTGTAGTGTGAAATCTTAGAAGTCTTGATCAGGTCAAACAGTGAAAAAGAGTAGGTATGAGAAAAAATTGGCCCATTTATTTTCAACCAATAGATCACATACATTTTAAACTGGGGACAAAACCCCACATTATTTTCATTGTCCAACTCTTCAAATTTAAGAGTCCACAGCTCCAATTTTACTAACTGTGCCCGAAACAACATGATCATTGCACTTAATCTTCACTAAAACAAGTGTGTCAATAGATTAAACATCACTCTAAAAACCAGAGCAAAAAATAAATTGTAAGAATTAGTCAGTTAATTAATTTGATAGCTGCCTTTCTTACTGCTGGATTTCCATTTTCTACAGTCTGGGCATCATGTGGAGACCAGCCTCTCGCTCCTGCAGGGAGTAGTTTATCACTGCTCTCAACATGTCGCGCTCGTATCCAAAACACAAGCTGCACTCTCCTTTCTTCTGTCAATCAATTCCAGAGCTAATCCACGGGCAGCATTCTGCTGATGTCAAAACCATAAGCATACTGTCCTCGCTTCTGCCCGCTTAGAATCACCGACCGGACTGGAGAGGAGATTCTAAAAAAGCATGACTGTGTGCGGTCACTGGACCGAAGCCGAACCGAGCTGAACTACATAGCTGCTGCCATGGTGAAGAATAGAGCCTGGTTGTCTCTCCGATTTAAAACGTTCATGTTTCTGTTCAGCCCTGTGATGGACTTGCGACCTGTCCAGGGTGTACCCCGCCCCTCGCACTGTGACTGCTGGAAATGGGCACCAGTGACCCACGCAACCCTGAAAAGGAAGAAGCGTGTACAGAAAATGGATGGATGGATGGATGGATGTTTCTGTTCACCCGCGAAAAACTTGTGCGTGACAATTTTGCACTTAGCTTCGACTCTGTTTCTAATAAAAATTAGAAAGTACTGCCGACATCGCTCCTACTTCTTGCTGCTTTGTTAGCGCAGCATGTTGTTGTGATCACGTGGGCTCTGCATGCTGGATCCAAGAGCTACTGGATAGAGAAGCTGGAGTGGAGTCAGTCGACTGCTGGAACGAACTGCTTATATCGGAGTGCTTTTATCTGACATTTTTTTATGCAGGCCGATAAAATCCGATACTTGTTTTTTGGCTGATATCGGACCGATATCCGATATCAATAACGGATCGGGACACCTCTAGTCTTTACATGTGAAAGTCTCACCTAGACCTGAGGAGAGGGTGGCAAAGTCCCCATTCTGACAAAGAATTCCTGCTAACAGCCCTGAATCTCAAGTTTAAAGGCAATTTCCAGTACCAATAACTGCCGAAAATTCCACTTTTCATGCAGTGTTTCCTCCTTTTTTTGTAAGGATGAAAACATTTCTAACACTGCTGTGTTTACAAATGAAAAAAAGATGTTCTGGAAAGATAGCTTTCGCCTGTGGAAGAATAGAATAGAAGAATAGAAATAGCCTTTATTGTCCGCCGAGGGGAAATTCAGGTGTCACAGCAGAATCTGTACAGAGGCTCACACACTAGTTACTTTACAAACTATAGATAGTACACACAAAACAAAAGTTAACACTGACTAGCCATTACACTACTAATAATAAAAAATATAATATAGAGAATTTTGCAAGAATAGAAAATAACATGTTTTGTTTTAGAGACAGTAGACTATCAGAATCCAACATTATCTGAGTTTCAATTTGTGAATTAAATCAAATGAACATGTTTTGTGTAGCCCACAGATGGATTCTAACTTGTTCTAGGACCCCCATATTAGGTCACCTCTAAAGGTATCATATCATGCCTTTAAATCCTTCTTTTTCCTGTCTAAATCATTCACTTATGGTCTATTTAAAATAATACTGCAACGCTTTGGTCTTAATTCCTCGTTTTTGTTGCTCCACAGACTCCTTGCTTTCCTTGGTTTACCCCTGTTCTGAGTTGCACCTCAGAGCAAGCTGTKTTGGTGCGGTCTCTTTAAATACAAGTGAGATATTTCACACCCCGCCCCCTCCAGGTCGCTGAACGTTCGACTCCACCCCGTTTGGCCATATTTGTAGTTTCATAGCAAAAACACAGTTGTAGAGATACTCCAACATAACTTCTCATATTTAACCTAATTAATATCAACTAATATTAATATAGTTAATACATGAGGAAACGGGTTCTTTAAAGTTTTAAATACTAATA
>NW_013952598.1:367436-371485 GCF_001266775.1 Austrofundulus limnaeus
TCTCCAGATGAGGTAGTTGCCTGCAGACGTGCATTTTCATTGAAATGCATTGCAGCCAGGTACAGTCTGGTTAAAATAGCATAAAAKAATATTACATGTTAGTTTGAAGTTGCACCATTAAAACTCATCTAACACACAGTATTTTGAATAACAAAAAAAAACAACCCATAAATACAGAGTGACTAAAACAACACTGCAGCCGATATTTTTTGGCCAATTCTTGAAGCTGATACTACTTTTTCTTCTTCCATTAACATGATAAAAATAAGAATGATAACAAATGTTACACAAGTCTTAATTTAAAACAAAACAAACTAAAAAAAACATTTATTAACTAAGCCTTGTCTGATGAGGCTGTATAAGTGCTGCCACACAGGATTTCTTCTTTCAGCCCTTTCTTAAAAAAATAAAAATAAATAAATTCATCACTTATTTTATCTAGTGCTGAATATTCTGTTTTTATTTGTATATTAATAAGATTAATATATTTTTTTTACATAAAATGGCTATGTTCCCAGCTTTTGTGATGCAAAAACAGCAACACGGAGAGAAAAAAGGAGAGGCACACATCCATCCTGCTATCCTTATGAGGACTTCACAAACACACAGCGTTCACAGCTTCTCTGTCTCATTCTGCTGCTCCCGTTTTTAACACCAGGCAAAAAATACATTTAAAACAGCTGACGTTAACTTTAGATCACAGTTTGAAACGCTCCAGCATTTTTAAAATGAAAAACAACACAGACACGCTGATTACAGTGCGGGACGAAAGTGAAAGTAAAACGGTGCTGATCACCCATTCGGTAAAGAAACTTAAACACAGCTGTTCTTTCTCCCCTCATATTCGGACACAGAGGGTAGAAACAGCTAAATTAGACAGTTAAAACATATTTACAGTTCACAACTCACCCTTGTTGTTGTAACATTCATCCTGTGTTGTCCACAAGCACTTTCCACCCTGTTGTGGGTCCATTTCCTTGAAAAATAAAACTTAACCAGGCACTTTGAAGAAGCTCTGCTCTGACGCTGGTAGTCTATGTAGATAATAATGTGGGTTTACACACCCCAGAACTGAACATTTTGACTTCTGAACTTGCATATTCTGCATGACACTATGGACTACAAAATCACACAGCGAGGAAAAAAATGGCGGACTATGAAATCCAGTTGGCCGGAAATACATTACCATAAATGGTAGTTCCGAAGAAAATAGTGTGACGAAATAAGAAATGAAACGAAATAAGCAACAGCAGATTTTGAACAAACTGAAAAGTCTGACCCCTAAAATAATATAAAAATATCTTTGCAGTAACAGAACAGAATAAATTAAGTGTTCTACACTCCTAGACACTATAATTGCACAAAAAATAGTTTATAAATGCAAAAAAAGTGCATTTAGCATGACATGTCTCCTTTAAATAAAGACACCATCAGCTTTACAGAATCCATAAGGATATAAAATAAGTTTAACCGTTGCACGAGAGATAGAAGTATAAGACAACAAACGTAATTGTGTATGGATGTCAGACCTCCATGTTTTCATATCCCGGGTCATTTGCCTGCATCGCTTTGGAACAGAACTTGTTTCAAATGGCTGCCTTTCTCTCTGGTATTGTGCTAATGCATTTAATTTAATGTTCACAGACATTGTAATTGGTATAATATTGCTCCATAATACTTTGAAGGAAACCTTAGCATTAAGCACTAAATTGAAATTTTGAAGCAAACGGTGAAAACGACTGAGAGGGCAAAGAAACCCCATTACATGTAATTTGTTCTGCATGGCTGTGGGAGTAATGGTTACTGAAACGCTCCTTTATTAAGTTGAATATAGATAGAGAGGTAGCTACGGATTTGCTCTGTCTCTTAGACACACACACAAAAGGTTAGTGGAGGAATTCAGAAAGGTGTAAACTGTCATTAGCAGTTGCTCTTGCCACAGTAGGTGCCTTAAGCAGCCTTTGAAGGCCTTGTGAACACGTACAACTTATTTCTGTCTCTTAGTACCAATTATATATCCAAAGAGAGTCCAGCAGATTATAAGGAAATTCAGTTGCTTAAAGAAAATATTTAAAAAGGAAGTGTGGAATGAAAACAGGATCCAGCCATTTTTCTGAATTAGCAAAACAAGTTCAGAAATATTTAAGTTGAAGCCATAAGCCATGTTGAAATGGAATGACTCCAAAAGTTAATCAGTTGTAGATGTGCATAAAAAGTTTCATTTAAATTTATCCAATGGTTAATGAGATATTTTGTTAACAAACACAAGGACACACACTTGTTTTCAGCAGAGGGCTATAACGAGGACAAGCAGTGAGTAAATGGTGAAAGGAGAAAAAATTGAAGAAAAAGAGGACAGAAAATGGAAATGATGGGAGAGAATAAAATAAATATTGTCATTAAAATCAGGAGAACAAGAATTAATTAAAGGAAAAGTTTAATAAATGGTTGCAAAATGTTATGAAATATCAAAATAGAGGAAAACTAATAAAAAAGTTAGGAAATGAAACAGAAAAAGAGACAATAAGGAGAAAAAAGGAAGGTGGAATCCAGAAACAGAAAGGGAGGACGAGTGAAGGAAGAATAAGGAGAGAGAAGGTGAGGACTGAGGAGGCAGGAGAGGAGGAAGGGGAGTAAGTCCCTGCAGGGAGCTGCAGATCAAACGCAGACTCTAAGTCAAACTCTACTGAGAGATGTTAAACCTTCTTTGTAATTGGAATTTTAAAAGTTAATACAAAGATGTTCCTTCAGAAAGATGTCTTCAACGGATAGAAAATATTAAAAAAAACAAGGGTGACTTTTTTGTCCCTTCAGAGATGTTTAAAACTTTGCTATAAACACGAAAATTAAAGGAGATTTTTTTTCTGCACCAGGGAGATTGCTGAAGCATCTCAATAAAGCAGAAGACAGAAAAAACTAAGACAATACAGCTCAGTACATCAAACTATATTTATCACAATAAAGCTGGAAATATGTAAGGCTTTACTGTATATGGAAGACCAAGCCTGTCAATATTTATAATAGGAAGATTAATACACAATTAGTACCCAAATTAAATGCATGCTTTCACATTTTAGGTTCAATGTTTCAGTATAACTAATGATAATTTAGGGCCTTTTCTTCTTTGAAAGAATGCATGTCCCTCAACAAATTTCATTTGAGAACAGGCATTTAGCTAGAAGTGGGTTGTTACCTGTTCAGTTTTCTGACCCTTTTTTCAGCTGGTTATGCATCAGGATACCTTCAGAGTGCATTGCTGATTTTTGGATTTGTGATTTTTGATATATTGATTACATAGTTTCGTAAACTTCATAAGCAGCAGGCAAGTAATTGCAATTATTTTATGAAGCCAGAGAAAGACATAAAGAATAAATTGCACCAGCTTTGATAGAGGTAGTAGGTAGTGACGTTACATCTTCAGCTACTGATGTTTTGCGGTGTTTTCACAATCTCTGCACCCAGTCCATCTTTATATAAATTTGGTGAACTTCCATGAATTTTGCTAGTGATGTGGGGGTGATCTCAGTTACTTTACAAAACCAGAGGAAGATGCACAAAAAATAAATTGTGACAGCTGGAACTCACAGAAAAAAAAAAGAAAAAGAAAAAACAGTGTCACCAGAATGCTTCAGACTCATACGTGTCAATTCACTAACTCACCGGCTGCTGTCGGGTCCAAGCGGCTCTGTTCATCTCCCCAGAAACAGTTTGGACTCGTGTCGAGCCAGGTTCGAGCTGCTCTGTTAATCTGCCTTGGAAACAGTTGTTCTCGAGACGAGTTGGGTCCGAGCTGCAGTGGTCAGTTCCAGGAAATGCTCCACGACTCCGGTTTAACTCACCAGATACAACTGATTTGTAAAAATGCCATCCATAAAAATCAGCAGACAAGTACTAAATTAAATATTGCTGTAAATAAGTTGAAAATATCACTATTCATGTGACTGATACGATTTCTACATGATCACGACTCTCATCACTCCCTCCGTGTGTGTGTGTGTGTGTGTGTGTGTGTGTGTGTGTGTGTGTGTGTGTGTGTGTGTGTGTGTGTG
>NW_013952598.1:371550-374110 GCF_001266775.1 Austrofundulus limnaeus
GTGTGTGTGTGTGTGTGTGTGTGTGTGTGTGTGTGTGCACTTGTATTTTTTTACCAATGCAGTGTTTCTCCTACCAAAAAATAAAGACGGCGCAGAGCAAGGATGTGAGCGCGCTCTGTGTAGTCCTCACAAAGACAGAAAGACATGTATGTGTGTGTGTGATTAGACGTGCAATGAAAACTCTATAGTTTCCTTTCCCGACAGCTTTCAAGCTGCTTTTTTTTTCTTTAAAGGAAAATGCAACAGGTGAAGCCACAGCATGGTTTCCTTATCAAGAATCACCAACACAGACCCTGCGTGCGACCAGGTGCCCATGAGTCTGTTCGTGTTCTAATAAATAGCGCAGATCAGCAGCACAACTATGAGATAATGTAATGTCCCTTAACTTTTAAAAAAGTAACCAGAGTCCTTTGTGAACTTCAAACACCATAAGTCCAGGCAGAATGAGCTGCTGTTAGTCCACAAGTCATGCACTCATACACTGAGCTGAGCAAATTCCTTTCTGTCTCTCAAGCCGAGTTCCCACCAGACATCTTTTGAGCAGCAAAAATGCGCCCAACGCCTCAAGTTGGACGCACTGATACGAGTTTGGTGTGAACACAGCAGCAGACTGGACGCGCGTCTGAAGAGGGAGGAGCATCTCATTTTTTTCCGGTCTGTCCTTAATGACGGGTGAAATAAAGATAAAATAAGTAAAATGGCTTTGCTTTATTTACGAAAGAGCGAGCGAACATTGCGCACACCAGATAATTAATTCACCAGATGATTTAGAGGGGGTTTGTTCGGTTAGTTTCGCCACTCCAGGAGCTGCGAACTGACTGACTATTTTTTTTTTTAAATTGTCCCGAGAAGCACATCAGTACTGATATATCCTGCGAGAAATTCCAACTTCAGATGGTCGATTTCAGATAAAGATTTTCTGTCTTCCTGTTTCAGTTTAGTGGGCAACATTCAGGAAACTGTCGCGTGGAAAAATGAGTCTGATTGGTTGTCTTCTCGAAAACAAGTGTGCCAATAGATTAAAAATCACTCTAATAACAAGAGCAAAAAAATAAATAGTTAGATTTAGTCAGTTAATTAAATTGATAGCTGCATTTCTTACTGCTGCATTTCCACTTTCTACAGTCCGAGCATCGTGGAGATCAGCCTCTCTATCCTGCAGGGAGCAGTTTATCACTGCTCTCACCACATCGCGCTCGTATCCAAAACACAAGCTGTGCTCTCCTGTCTTCTGTCCATCAATCCCAGAGATAATCCACAGGCAGCATTCTGCTGATGTCAAAACCGTAAGCATACTGTCCTCACTTCTGCCCGCTTAGAACCACTGACTGGACTGGAGAGGAGGTTCAGAAACAGCACGGCTGTTTGTGGTCACTGTACCGAGGCCGAAGTTCAGATTTTTGAACTCGGGCATCGGCTGCTTCCGCAGCACCCAATGCGTGAAAAATGCTGCCGCCCCTTCCCCGCGTTCCTTGCGCGCTGCGCAAAACGGACATGACGCGACACACTACCCCTAGAGGCGCGTCCACCATAGACTTTGCATGTAAACTGGCTGCTCCTGCAGCTCAAAATGCTTTTGGTGTGAATCCACCATTAGAAACATTTTTAATTCTAACTGAGAAAAAAATGTTGCCAACTCAGCAGATTAATTTAGAACAGCTCACCTGTGATGATTCCTCAGCCCCACAAGACACAGACAATAGATTTGTTGCTGCGTAAGGTTGTGCATAATTAATGGATCAATGTCAGCTGTTCTGCAGGATGATATCACCACAAAATGAATTGAGGACAGTGTGTTTATTTATTTATTTTTTTGTCACACCGAACATATTACAATCAGGTATTTTACTGTAGTTCTGAGTCAAGTCATGCAGCTGATCTGAATGAAAGACTTCAATCATAATTCTAAAATATAAATCACACCGCAGCAGAAACTTGCAGCGCTACGACTCGTTTCTTCACAACTATTCAATAAATATTTAATAAACTATTTAATAAATATTTTTCTAAGTTCTACCAAACTCATCAGTTCCTCATGCACCGCTGAAGACAGCAGCTTCACACAGCAGCTTCACACACTTGTGTACACACCAACACCCACACACCTTTGCGAGTGGCAAACTCATTTTTACATTCCACTACATATTTAGACAGTTTTCTCACTCATTCTCCATTTAATTTATATTTTTCCTGCATCTAAAAATCATTTCTGATCCCACAGAGAGGACAATCTGCGGAGAACCTCACACGCTGGACACATTTACATCTATTCTACATATTTAAATGAAGGCGTGTCAGGGGAGGTGTCTCAGGTGCGCTCAGTTCCACGTTCATTGGGATGTATAAAGGAAAGGTGCGCAGGAACCTGCGTGCGCACGGTTTTATACATCTGAATATTTTGGTGCGACGCACTTTTCTAAATTTGTCTGTACGTCAATTTTTAGTGTGAAAGCTGCACAATCCATTATGCATGAGGCCCCAGCTCTTTAAACACAGAATATCAGAAATATTACACCATACCTGCAGAAATCTTTAATCTGCTAATCAGTCCATACTGACT
>NW_013952598.1:376426-383699 GCF_001266775.1 Austrofundulus limnaeus
CTGCCATTTATCACACACACACACACACACACACACACACACACTCACACACACACACAATGGATTTGATTATAGAAAAAAACATTTTTTATACTGCAAATCAAGTAATTGTGTTCGAAATCAAGTATTCATGTTAAAATTATGGTTCCATTTGCATCCATAGTGCGATCAGATTAAAGACCTCCAAACCAAGCTCTCAGGCTGACTTTAAACCTCAGTCTCTCCTGACCTTGAGTGAAAAATGTCTGACTTAACTCGTAACATTTTTGACTGAACATAAATCATAAAATGTTTTTCATAGAATTCAACAGCTGCTCTAAACATAACATCTGAAGATGTTTAATATTGACACATTCAACCTTTAAATCTAACACAGGTCTATAAAACGGTCATTACAGTTATTTTCCTCCCCAGCAACCCCCCACCCCAGGTCCCGTCTCGATCTCACTATTAGGTTTTTTTGAAAATTTGGCAGCCCTGTTATAGTGATTGCGAGACTGTACATACTGTTCCCACCTGGTTTTACTTGGGTTGGATCTGTATCTTCGCCATTTACTTCTTGCTGCCTTACGAAGGCCAGACAACTCCGGAGTCCACCAAGCCGGCTGCTTTGAAGGCTTCCAGGTTTTCTCTGGACAGGCAGACTTGTATGCAGTTCGCACAGCATCGATCACGCTTGTGACCTCTGTCTCGATGTCTTGCACAGTTTTAATCCTGGCAATTCTTCCACCAATCAACCCAGATAGATCGTTAATAAACATATTCCAATTGATGTTTTTTTTTTTTTGGGTTTATGTAAGTGACTGGGTGTGGTTTCTCCATCTTCAGCTTAAACTGAGTGCGCCAATGGCCTGACAAGGTTTCCTCTGGGGATACTTCCCAGTCACATATGCTGTTTACCAAGTCCAAAGACCCAACTGTTATATCATGTATCATTATGTCAGCAAGTATTCTAACAATAACCTGCCTCTGGGGTTAATATCAGAGCACCCCAAGCACACATGATGGGAGTTGGCATCACAGCCTATAAGTATGGAGAAGCCCTTAGCTTTAGCATAATCGACTATTGCCATAAACTCCTGTGATGGAGGTGGCTGCTGTGCATCAAATGGCAGATAAACAAAGGCTGCAATAACTTGTCTGGATTCATGATTTGAATGAATATCCAGCTGCACTGCTACAGAATCACCTGCTGTTAGGTGGGGCAGTGCAGTGTTTCTCACACCTCTTGTCAGGGCTACTGCTGCTCTGGGCCTTCGGCTGCTCACATCCCAGGCCTCTTATCATGGATTTTACAATCCAAGGTAGGGTTGAGCCGGATACACGTTTCAGATGAGTATTTGTTACGAATAAAGCATTTTTGATGAGTACGAGCATGAAACGAATAAAACTTGTCAATATCTGTGCTCGTTCTGAAGGAAGATCCTCATTGGGTAACTGACTGTCTTCACGAGCTGTGATTGGCCAGTCACACCGAGCGAGCCCGCCCCGCCCCTCATGTACAGTCTCTGCAGCGGGAGCCTCAGCTGAGTGAAGCTGACAGACACAGACATGCACGCAGACAGCTGATCTGTGCTCACGGTGCTGTCCAGCTCGCCTCTATTTCAGTTTGTATGTTGCTTAAAGTTACTTGGTAAACTTGTTTTGTAGACAGAGAGATCTGGTTCTGGTTCTGGTCTGACTTCGTTGTGGTTTATGTGTTGTGGGCCTGACAGAGTGGGTGGGCAACTCATCCTCCTCTTCGTCTTCCCCTGGAGATGAAATCAGCTTGTATATTGTGGTGCAGTTTGCCTCTGTTCCGATTATAATCTTATACGTATTCCATACCAAACAAACAAATAAAGAAACAAACAAACAAACAAAGAACTAACCTCCAAGTCTGAATCGTCCACCAGCGTGCCGTCTTCCTCCTTTTCTTCATCTTCTCCTAGCTCATAAAATTAGGGGAGACCGGGGCTTGTTGTCATAAGGGTAAGTTGTCACATTGCAATTATCTTCTCCACCAGAGGGCGTAAAAAGTGGAATACTAGTTTTCTGCCTTTACGTCAGGGGTGTCCAAACTACGGCTCGCGGGCCTGTTTTTATTGGCCTGCAGCAAATTCCGAAAATATAATTGAATATGGCCTGCACAAGAAGCAGTCCATTTATTGTAGAGCCTCTAGCTCCGGCTCTGAGCATCTGATCTGGGAGGAAGAGGGCTTGTTTTAAAGCTCTGGATCTGTGCTACAACCTGGTGGTGGTTGCAAGTTCTTTGGACGTTCTCCCGCGGAGATATAAGCGGTCAAATATTGGCGAGTGAGCTCCGGCGGGTGAAAGAGCTGAATTTCAGCACGGGGCTGCTGGTGCTGATGCAGGGAAGTAAAAGGAAGAGATCCAGTCAGGTGTAACAGGTCCTGGATGCTGAGCACCGGGTTTTATAGCCGCCTGCCTGCTAAAAACCCCTCGGGCGATATTTCTGCAATAATGCAAAAAATTCAGAAACCCACCTGATGGATCTGTTCCAGGCAATAAAAGGAACAGATCTGATCAGGTGGAATCGGTCCTGGAGGCTCAGCACCGGGTTTTATAGCTGCCTGCCTGCTGGAGCCACTGGCGGGCGATATTTCTGCAATAATGCAAAAAATTCAGAAACCCACCTGATATAAATGTTCCAGGCCATAAAAGGAACAGATCTGATCAGGTGCAACCGGTCCTGAAAGCTCAGCACCGGGTTTTATACCAGCAAGCAGGTACAGCCCCTCGCATGGTCAGGAATTACAAACGAAAAACAGGACGTTGCAGTGCAGCATCTGACGTGATGCTGAGGGCAGTCAGGTAAGTGACCCTAGCTAATAAATCAATGAGTACAGCAAAGGACTTAAATGTCAACTACCGTACCTTGGCTCGGTACTGCAAGACATTCACCCTGACTAGTCAGGACATTTACAGGTCCTTTTCAAAAAATTAGCATATTGTGATAAAATTCATTATTTTCTGTAAAGTACTGATAAAAAACCTTTTTCACACCTTTTGCTCACAATGAATCAGGGCCCCAATGATAACCAACACAAAGAGGGGAAAAACAATAACAAGGGGACTTTGAGCCCCGCCTGCATTCACTACATACACATGACACGACACCTAAAAACCCCAGCTTCCAAACCAATAAGTCAGGTGATGGGGCACACCCTCTATGAATAATAGAACTAATCAAGCCTATTGTTAGGCGATGGCCCTCTTTTGCATATGACTGACCTCTTTGTCCACCATGTGGAGGCAGTGCTTTTAAGGCTGAGTTCACCTGAATCTCATCAGACTGAAGAAGTCTCTTGGAGGAGAGACGAAACGTTTCACAAGGAAAGAACCCGTCCAGAGGACCTACTTATTTTTTCTTTTTGATTTTTTTCTACCTGGATTACTGAGATGCATCAGAACATTCCTGTCTTTTCTTTTTCAGACAGACAAGTAAAAACATTTTTCACTACAATAACATGTTTCAGCTGCACCTGTAGCACTCCTCAGAAGGGTCATGTGATGTTGTGACATGTTTTGACAGCTGTTTTTTTTTTTCAGACTTGCCAGACAGCAGGGGAACCCGGCGTAGAACAACATCTCTGGTGTGGGGAAAAGTGTGTGCTTCCTCACCTCTGTTAATGATTCCTGGATCCTGCCTCATGATTTAATTGACTTCCCTGAACAAGTAGTGGAACTTGTTGATCTCAGAGAAGATGACTGTGAGCTCTTCCCTGTTTAGGATGTGACTTTTCTCTCTTGCATTGATCTGTCATGGGTGATTTCAGGTCTTGTTTTTTTCTCTTTGCTTTTTGTTCTGCTTGTGTACCTTGCTCATGTCTTCTCACATTCTCCTGTGTGAATTGATCTTCTAGTTCTTCTTCTTCTTCTTCTTCTTCTTCTTGTTTAATGGCGGTTGGCAAGCAACTTRTTKGTGTGCATTACCGCCACCTACTGGTAAGGAGTGTGGATCAGAATGCAACAAATCTTCTAGTTTCTTTGTTTTGTTGCTTATGTAGCAGAATGGGTGTTACCTGTTACCAGAGCAGGTAAATTGGTTGGCCAATCACCAGAAGGGGGTGCCCTACTTAAGTGAGCCAGTTTCCTTACTGTGACCTTTCACTGAACTTCCGGGTTACCAGTGCCATGGCATGACACTGGTTTAATTGACTTACTCTGTTGGAGTACAGTTTTCTAAGAAAGCGAAGGAGAAGTTTGCAGCCGGACTGTTTATTTATGAATTTATTGGCTTGGTGAGTACAGTCATGGTTGAAGGTGGCAGATTTTGGGATCTTGGAGTTAACTGGTGGGTTTTTTTCTGTTCAGTTGAGGAAAAAGTTTGTCTGCTCAACGTAGGACACAAGTGCCTCCTCCTCCTGACGGTATGTGTTTTATTAAACGGTTTATATTTAGTTTAGTATGTTTGTTTTATATTGGTCTCTGCATCTGTGTGTGATAGACGGGGCTTCCATGCAACAAGGGTGAGGTTGTCTTCCTCCCATCACACCTGTTTAATTGGTAGCGTGGTATGTATGCGCCCTCCTCCTGTGATCATTTTTTTATATATTATTGTCAGTATTTTAAAAATGCAAATTTCTTGCAGGAAAGAGCCCAGTCTATGGACACCTGCTGTTTTGCTTACCTGTTTTAGTTTCTTTCTCTATTATTAAATTCACTCACCTGGTCCTTGCATCTGGCTTCTTGACTCTCAGCTGGGTCCCCAAGGTTCCTTGTTCAACAACATTTTCACCTCTGAATCTAATGCAAGCTGATTTTGAGACCAGGACTTTTTAGTTCTTTTTTTCTTGTTTGTTTACTTGTTTATTGGGAGGCCTGTTTAATTTCATTGGTATTATTTTTTTTCCTTTGTCATTATTTTTGTTTATTTTGTTCTCTTTTGTTGCAGGCTGAGAGCTGACTRGGGCGGTCTTGTGTTCGGTGGTGGTTCCCTTGGTGTGACGGGCCCTGTTCACTCCTTGTATTGTGGAGCACTGTTTGGGTGATTTGGTTTGTGTGTTTGTGCGTTTACTTGTCTTTTTTTTTGACCGTCACTAGGACGCCTCTGCGTGAACGAAGTTATCACTGTAAAATTGTTTTAACTTGCCTCAGACGTGTTTTAACAATTGTAATAAATTCATATTTTAACTTTGGAACACAGTCTCTGTAATCTGTAGAAAGAGCCTAAGTGCCTTGTTTTGAGTTTTATTCTTGGGGTGGAAGTCCCAGGTGGCGTTGTTGAACCTTAAAAACTTTTCTAAAACTCTCCAAGTTGCCACACTTATGTAGAATCTTGCTTATCATAGCAAAATAAAATGGACCTGAATAAGCCATAACATAAACGGGGAAGAGCCCACAGTCATCTGCTCTGAGAGCAGCCAATTCCACGACTGGATGGTGGGGGTATCAAAATCAGGAAGCGGGCCCCAAAGACCATCAACAGAGGTAAGGGAGTGTATAGTCAGGGTTGCACATAAAATTTTTGATCTAGTTCTCAGCGGAGAACCTGGGGTTGTTGCTTGGTGCTCATATTTTCCTTCACTCATTTAACACATTTATCTAGAGGGGCGTCAGGGCATCTAACGTCCCCCTGTTCTGTTTTATGACTCCTGTCAGCTGCAGTGTCTCAGGACATCATGCCAAATCAGTCCAACAAGTTTTTTATTGAATTTTTTTACTCTGCATAAATTTTGTAAACTACCTAAGTGGCCGAGGGGCTGGGTATATGTCATATAAACATCACAAACTGAACATTTCATGGTTAAATGTCTTGTGGACTACACAGGTCCCTCAGATGGACAACTCCTGTAGTTTGGTCTTCTGGATCTTTGGCCTTGGTTAAACCAGCTTTCCACACTCTCCAGTCCAACCAGCAAATATCCGTCTTTTGCACAGAGCAAAATAACTTAAAACATACAAATGTTTTATTTGTTAGATTGATTTCTTTTTTTAAAAGACTATTTTATTCAAAAATATTATATTATATTATTTAGATGGTTTCAGCTCATGTAATTATTTATTCTTTGTATTTGATCRTTTAATAAATTACATTTATCCCAGAACAGSTGYATCACAGTATGGTCCTAAATATAAACAAGTTTAGCACATCAAGAACCTTGTTGTTTTTATACAATTGTGAATGAAATTTGTGGATCTTTATGACAAATTAAAATAACAATTAAAATCATTCATCTAGAGAACATGGCAAGTTGTTTTTATATTTTAATATAGGCTACTGTATACCAGTGGTGTCCAAAGTCTTGCATGTTTTAGGTGCTGCCCTGGTTCAACACAGCTGAACCTAAGGAGTGCGTGATTAGTGGGCCTCTGCAGACCTTGATGGCAAACTGAGAAGGTAAATCAGCTGTGGTATTTGAATCAGCTGTGTTGAAGCAGGGACAAAACTAAAACTTGCAGGAGGCCCTTGAGTTGGACATGCCTGCTGTATACTGTATAAATTTTTTTTGACGTGGGTGTTAAACAGAGAATCATCTTTGTTTTAATATGGGGCAAACAAATGTTCTGTAAACAGTGAATCTAACAAAGACTCAGCCTGTGAGCGCAGCGACGCTCTCCTATGTCTCTCATCAGGAGGAGTTTGTCACTCACACAGAGTAGGACAGATCCGTTGGATAACAACATTCTGAACATATATTTAATATAAATTTAGGTTTTAGACTAAAGTCTCTGGTAGTTCAGGAGCAAAGTCAAGGAGGAGTCAGGACCGACCGCAGCAGCCAGCTGCAGCCTCGAAAATCTCCGTGGGTGCCAGTGTTGCCAGATGGGAAATGTTGAATTATCGGATCAGCAGCTCAAAATTATCGTATTTTGAGGAAAATTATCGTACACACCCAAGTTACATTCCTGCATTCTGGTGTATTTGCATGTTGTTAAACATATTTTAAACTACATAAATAAACACTTTTGTATCTATTTTAGAGACAGATTCTACATTCAACTCAATATATGAATCATCCTTTATGTGTCTCATTGGACGTTTGATGCTTTGACCAGCTGGTAGGAAGTAGTTTTAAAAGGGTTAAAAAAACACTGGTGACTGTGTCGTGGCAGCCAGCCTTCTCTTTAGAGACAGTAGTTTGTCAAGAGAACAAAAAAAGTTTCTTCTGTTGCTCCTTTTTTAAAATATAAAGTAGGGAAAATAAGTATTTAGTCAGTCACCTATTGTGCAAGTTCTCCCACTTAAAAAGATGAGAGAGGCCTGTAATTGACATCATAGGTAGACCTCAACTATGAGAGACAAAATGTGAAAAAAAATTTGAGAAAA
>NW_013952598.1:385204-387742 GCF_001266775.1 Austrofundulus limnaeus
GTGCTCTGGGACCGGGGAGGAGGAGCTCTCAGCAGCACAAAGGAGAAATGCGTTCACGGTAGAGTCTCTCAAAGTCTCAATAACACCAGAAAAACAGTCGCTAGATTTTCACTAGTCACTTTTCTGAAAAACAGTCTCTAGAGGGTCTGAAAAGTCTGTAAATATAGCGAGAAAGTCACTAAATCAACACCGCTGTGTTCCACAACGCACCACCTCTCATGTCAGCGAGCCGCGTGTCGGGTCAATTACGTCGCACATTGGAGCGGTCAAATTATCGTACATTATGAGATTTTTGGGATTATTGATCATACATCGTATAGAGGGCCAAATTATCGTACAAATACGATAATTATCGTACACCTGGCAACACTGGTGGGTGCCTATCTGCTCCCAGAGCCGCAGCTTCAACCAAACTTGCTGTCACTGAAAGTCCCGCCCTGCTCTGCTGTGATTGGATAAAATGGCTCTAGGCTTCGTCTGATTTGTTGAAGGCAGTGTCTCAGTTTTATCTTTATATCAGGGTCCCGCTGTCCTAAGAGGCTTGGTGAGCACCTAACAATGAACCACTGCAGCTGGATTTTTTTATTTATTTATTTTTTAAAGAAATCAGGTCGCATTTGCGTCCAAGCTGGTTGCACTCTAGAGCCCTTCTAACTGTTGTTTTGACAGACAATCAGGTTCAATCTCAGGTACGCAAATGAGCTTCATGACATTCCTTCTGGTGCGCTTTTTATTTTGACTGTGCAGGCGTACCTGTGCACCATTTATGTGCAACTCTGTGTATAGTTTATGCCACACCTTGGATGTTGTTCATTACCTAGTGCCAGACAGCAGGGGATGACCATGCCCCCTGCTGTCAAGACATGTCACAACATCATATGACCCTTGTGAGAAGGGCTGCATGTGTAGGTGAAATACACTGTTATGGTAGTGAAAATGTATTTACCTGTGTCCTGATGCATCTCAGTAATCCAGGTGGAAAAATCAAAAAAAGAAAAAATTAAGTAGGTCCTCTGGATGGGTTTTTTTCTTTAATAAAAAGTTTTGTCTCTCCTCAAAAAACGTTTCATTAAAGGGGCAATGTTATGTGTTTCTCAGGCATACATTTAAATACTATACCATAATGAAGTATCTATGTCACCTTTAGCTGTTATTAAAATGCTGTTTTATGTTTAAATAAAAAATAAACTTATCTTCTCATCACTTCCTCTTCTAAACACCTTGAAATTGGCCTCTGTCTCTTTAACCCTCTGAGGTCAACACCCGCTCTAGAGCGGGCGATCACGTGATGTGTTTAAATGTCTTCTGTTATAAATATGACAGCATACTGAGCATTCATTTCAACTGGGTTTGATAGTACGGACTTCAAACTAAATAAAGTGCTTTTTTATTGATATTGTTTTTATTTACTTCCAAACAAAACGAGATTTATGATGTATAATTTTCGTCATCATTTTGTGCAGGTTTTTACGCATTCAGTGAACGTTTTGTGATCAGAAAGTGACTGATTGCATCATGACAGGGATTTTTCAGATTTTTTTGAACGCACCACATTTCCAGCAGCAAATCAAAAACTTTTCTCAGAAAAACACGAGGAAGCAAGCAGCAGCCGCCCGGGAGGAGAAAGTTTTGGAGAGACGAAGAGGACGGAGCATTATGGACACTTTGGATGAAGGATTTAGCTAGCACTGTTTTTGGTTTGCTTGTGTAAGTGTGTTAGAGTGCGTGAGTTTGTGTAGTAGTTTGTTTGTCTGTCTGTCAACATGAATTGTCGTTATATGACAGCTGAACAAGCTCTGCGTACTTATGAGCTTGGTGAGGATGATGATGGCAGCGCGCACAGAGATGAATCGGACACGTTGGAGCTGAGGTTTGTCTTTATTTTCCTTTGATTATTTGACATTGAACATGTACAGTAAAAATATTCAGAGTAGAGTGGCACTGCACAAGATTATACAAGCTAATTTATATCTGCAGGTGGATGACCCGTCAGTATTTTTTTTTCGTGAAGAGGAGGAGGAGGAAGAGGTGGTGGTGGTGGTGGTGGTGGTGGTGGCGGCGGCCTTGCAGACCCGCTCTGTCCGTGTGAGGTCCACGTCAAATGTCCAGGGGTCGGATTTATAAAACTGGCGTATGCACAATTTGAGGCCAGAAACTTGCGTACGCCACTTTTTACGCCAAGGTTGTGATTTATAAAATCCAAACTTGATGTAAAAATGTGCGGTGCCTCACGCCAGCTCTGGCCCATGCGTACACTCATTTTGGAGACGTGAAACTGCGACACAGATGGTGAAGTGAGGAATTAGAGCCACACTGTGTCATGATTACTGTCAGATATTTAATTTACCTTCATAGTCAGACTAGATTTTTATTCAACTTTATCATCAGCTTTCTTAACAAGTAATATTTATGCTTCTGCTGCTGCTGAGCCATGAGGACCTTTTGAAATAAAAAACTTAAATCTTAAATAAAAGTTCCCGTGCGCAACTCCCTTCATCTGCTTCCTCCTCAGACGACCCTGACCCACAGACCCCTCCC
>NW_013952598.1:389652-391120 GCF_001266775.1 Austrofundulus limnaeus
TTCATCCTGATATTGAGGACATTTATTTTATACTAGCTGTCTTTTTTCAGATGAACTATTTTAAGGTTTTTTTTTATTTTAAGTAAAATATTAATTCATATTTTTAATTCTTAGTTTTTCAAAAAAAACTTCTTTACTTATAAGGTTCTACTAATCTTATATAGCTGGGAAATATTTAAATAAGCCCAAAGCTTGGGACTCAAGGTTAAAACTGGTGGGGCACAGCCCCCCGTGGCCACTCCCACTTGTTGTGCCCCTGGTGACTGACAGGTGATGTTCCACAGTGAAATGACGAGCTGGAGCACTGCGCATCTCTGTCAGATCTAGCTGGAAGACTTTTCAAATTCGTCKTCTGAGGTAAACAGCTGATTTGTTGTCAGGCTGAGCTTTATGGGAGAAGTTTTCTGTTTGAAGCCGCTCGGCCCTGTTAGAGCTGCTGCACTGTGCATCTCGCTGCTGGATGCCAGAGACAAACAGAGATTTAATTTATGCAGCACTAAGAGGGACAGGGCATTTCTTATTTTGTGATTTTTTTGTTTTTAATAAGCACCACTGTTTGTTTTAGCAGCCCACCTAGGGTTATTGGGACTAATTTTTCTGATCTCCGCTCTTCATTGTCAGCTCAGGTGGCACCCTGCAGCGCAAATCAGCTGTGCGTAAAGATCGGCCCGACCCGTGGTGAGGAGAGGTAGAGAAGTCATTTGATAGTTTAGAGCACAATGAATCCAGAGAAACATCAGAGCCCCAGAACCTGTCGCTCATTGATGTCGCCCTCGCCCTGAGCAGAAGAATCGCGCGCGCCAGACTGGTGGTTCACTTCAGCCTGTGGGCCGGTTCACGGACTGAACCATCGGCCCTGTGCAGGGCTGGGGGAGCTCGCAACTTCTGGCTGATTCGCTCGAATTGAAAGAAATAATCCTGTGTTTGCATCGAGCTCCAAAACATCACCAAAATTTAATGGTGTGTTACGTGTGCTAGTATGAACATGTGTTGTAAATATCATGACAATCTGTTCACACGATTTTTAGTTATGCTGTCCACAGACAGACCGACAGACAGACAGACATGACTGAAAACATTACCTCCTCGGCGGAGGTAATTAGTCTTTCATGGAGAACAAGAATCATTCTTAGACAAATTCGAGGTGGCTGTTGACACATTAAATCTATAGGCAAGGTCTTGAAGTTGCAGATTTAATCTGAGACGCATAAGTTTCATAATAAATTGCTCAAATTTGGAGAGAGCTGACAATGATGACATCCTTATGTATGGTTCACAGCACTGAAAAATTTGCATCAAAACCAAAAAGTTGGGAAGTCCAGTGTAAAACTTTGTTTTCTCATTGGGCCTCATGCAAGAACATGTTCGTATTTTTATCCTAAATTTCTCTTACTTTTGTTCGTACAAAGGGTTCGTACGAACATGTCACGTCAGATTCAACAAGCACTTCTATCTTCAGGAAACGTGC
>NW_013952598.1:391905-396544 GCF_001266775.1 Austrofundulus limnaeus
AAACATTGGTGAATGCCACAAATTCTCCTAAATCACTCGTACGCACAACTTAAGAACAAATCTGTGCGTACGAACGGTTCTTGCATGAGGCCCACCGTTCTGGAATGTTTCTGGCGTAAATTTGGTCACTGAAACTTTTTCCTTAAGGTTGCAGATCTCAGTTGTGTAGCCTTTCACAGCATCCTCCAGCTTTGTGAGGTTGGCCATGGTTAGATCTGTGTGGCATTCTGCATCTGAAAATATTTAATTAATATTAAAAATTACGTTCAGAATTTTTTATTTTAAAAACAAATAGGTAGTGTCCTCTTTACCTTTTGAATTGTTCATTTTGAGAGATCAGTTAGCGTTCATCACAAAAACCATCTTCCAGACTGTCGGCCTCCTCTTCAGTGGCAGTGCAGAGAAGCTTCCGGGCCTTTGCTCTTTCCCCATGCTGACGTGATGCTTCTGTTTTTGGCCTCTCGTCTTGGGAATCTACATTACCTGCTGCACTCAGACAACCTAAAAAATTGTAAAGTAAGATGTAAAATGTCAGCACGATGTTAGCTGCTAACAACATTAGCACTCAAACCCTTTCTGGGGACAAGAAGCTAAGGCGTAAAATACTGTATCTTACCTGGCATACGATTCATATGCTTATCTTTCTAAGTAACTGTCCAATAAAGAATCTGAAAATACGATTTAAATGATACGATCCTTACCTGTTACAAAGTGGTCACTGCAAACTCTCGCATTGTCCGTTTCTGCACTTCCTGTTTTTAGCCGTAGATTGTTGATCTTCTTTTGTCGTCTTTTTTCTGTAAGTTTTTTAAAATTAACTCCCTTGTGGCACACTACTTTCAGAACACGAAAATAACCTTTATCTTTCTCTTGATTAGAGTGGTTACAATAACTGTATATGGCACAGAATTTAGGCATTTTGACGCGAAATCAACAGAAGGAAATGGCTGCATTTACTTCCTGTCCCCCATCTGCATTTTGTGATGTCAATACTACGTCATCTGCAACCCAACAATACATTAACATAAAAATGGACCACATAAAGTTAATATTAGGGTGATATAAAAAGGGGTCTATGGCAGTTTTATAGCTTAGTTTAGTTTTTACTGAGTTACGGTAAACTTAAGAGCTCCATTCTTCAAGTACAAGACAAAGTCACACTGAGTTTTTCGAGTGCAGTTGTGTAGAAATTTCAGCTCCTCTAAGTAACTTCTGCATCCATTTCTTTGTATAAAGATTTATATGCAGATAAAGAAAAAAAGAGGAGTCTGATCAAGAAAAGCTGTTCGTATCATTATCCAAATTGCACACAAGTTCAAAACCTTGAGCTTTTCCTGTCCTGTTTTCACCTCCACATCATCTTCCCACTTCCTTTCTCTCCATTCAGCACATTTAAGTGTGCAGGTTTGTTTTGGGGATAAAGTCCTTTCCTTTGATCAACGCTAATTAGACAACCGCTACTTTGCTACCTATTAGGGTTGGGTAGGTTACTGCCATTCTAATCTCTGTCCAGTAGCCAGGCGAGGATGCTGCCTTTCTGAAGGATCCCCCTCAAAGCAGCCTAAGGTGAGAAAGAAGTGTGATGAAAGAGCTGTCTTTATTCAGCAAAGATCAATACACTCTCCTTCTCTGCCTATGTTGGATCAAGAGTTTGAACACAAAGGAGGATTTTGCATAAAGATCCAAACAATAGTTCTATCTTACGTTGTCTTTATTTATTTATTTTTAGTTTGTCTTATGCACTTTAATGCCTTTACTTCAACTTCTGCTCCATGACAAAAAGGCTTCTTCTAATGAAGGCAGAAATATTAATTTTGTCTGAAAAGTCTGTTCAGCAACTCAAGTTACATTTCCTCCATCAGCATGTTTAGTCTTGTTAGATGGGAGCATACATGTTTCTTATGTGAGGACTCACAGGCTGTCAAATCTCACTTGCAAAAATGTGAACAAATGTTGCAGATTTGCCACACCTGCATCATATGATATAAACAAATGTATAGACATTCCAACACTGTTTCAGAGTTCTTTAAAGCAGAATATAGATCTAACTATCCACTATTTATTTAATATATGAACAATCCAAAACACATTTAAATTATTTGGTCAATGCAGCTAAAGAGCAGAATACAAAAAAAAAACAAGATGTTACAAATCTGAGAATCTGCAGTCCTATCATTTAAGAATACTTTATGTGATAACGTATAGAACAGTTTAAGAGCAGGGAAGAAAATAGTGCATTTTAAACAGCTGATGTTACAATATGCTTTATGAGTTCTAAAATTACACCGAACACCAGAGAAGATTTAACAATTTTATTGTTAAACTGGGAGGTTGCTGGAAGGGGATGACAAGCAGTCAGCAGGTCTCGGATCTCTAGGCACAGGAAAATTGAGTTAGTGGCTACAGGTAAATATTGATTCAGACAGGAGCGATTAACAGCCACTAACCTGGAGGTTTGTTGGCAGGTCCAATGAGAAATCCGGATTGTTTGGTGTCTGGGAATCCTGATGACGTCACTGGGGAATCCCGGAAGTGATCTCCGTAATTCGTCAGACTCGGGTAAACAAGCTAACTCTTTAGCTTGTAGCTTAGGGGGGTTAGGCTTTTCTCGTTGGTCGTTATTCAGTGCTTGGGTCCAGTACCTGGGAGACGTGAGGCGAAGGTGTCCAGAGGGGCGAGCAAGAGACGTGGTTCGTTGGGGCGACGTGGTGGTCAGGTACTGAGGATCAGAGGAGCAAACAAATCTGGCAAGGGCAGAGGCAAAAGACGTAGTACCAAGAATCCAGGCGAGGGTCGAGACGTGGTAGGCAAAACGAGGCATGAAGAGAAACGCTGGTAAATCCAGACGAGGCTGAGATAAACTGGCAAGGAACTGCAGGAGAGGACTGGAATAAATACCGGGAAAAACAGGTGAGTAGCATGAGCTTGGTTGGGACTTCTGTGACGGGAGGGGTAAAACAATTAGCAAAGGAATTAACTGTGACATGACTTGGGCAGAGAACAGATGAGATTCATAACAGCTGGAGCAAGTTGGAGTTAGCTTATTAGACTCCTGCAAATACTTTAGACAAATTTGCTTCTTTTTGGAGGAAAACTGGTGGTTTTATTTGTAAATAAAAGTGTCCAAAATATCTAATATCAAAAACAATTTGCCAAAAAAAGTCACACTAATATTTTGGTGGACCACCTTTAGCTTTGATTACAGCACACATTTGCTGTGGAAGCTTCTGCAATGTCAAAAGATTTATTCTCATCCAGCGTTTTGGTGAAAAATTAATGAATTTTTCCCCAAAACCTTGCATTGATGATAGTAGAGTCTGACCTCTATGCAAAGCCTTCTCCAGCACATCCCAAAGAATCTCAACTGGGTTAAAGTGCCTGTGACATCAAATTTCTGTAATAAATGTGAATGCGTTTTTGGAAAGAAAACATTAATAACAAATTGCAAAACAAATTTCACGACATTGAGATGAATAGTTGTTGAGATATTTGCATGTAAAGAAACAGGAAGGGATGTCAAAGGGGAATGTCTGCATGTAATCAGAGCGATGCTACAATAATTACAGAAGAATCTGCTGTTTTCTTAGACTATTTTGAGTTATTATCAGAGTTGAAGAAGAGTTTAAATAAGATTGTTTCAATAAACAAAGACTAGAGAGTTTATTTTCTTAAAGAGTTCCCCTTTGATGTCATTTTCTGTTTCACTTTACTGAGCCAAATTCAAGAGAAAATATGCCAGCGATGAGACAAAATGGGTAAAATCATGTGTATTATGCTAATTTTCCTAAATATAAATGTTTTCTTTGACTTTTTGTATTTGAAGGATAAGCATGTCACAGGCCCTTTAAGGTCTGGACTCTGTGGTGGCCAATCCATGTGTGAAAACTGCATATCATGTTCACTGAACCACTCTTTTACAATTCGAGCCCGATGAATCCTGGCATTTTCATCTTGGAAAATGCCTGTGCCTGCAGGGAAGAAAAAAAAATCCATTGATGGAATAACTTGGTCATTCAGTATATACAGGTAGTCAGTAGGATGAGCGAGTACACTACTATCTCTATCTGTTCAACCATCCAATTTATCTGTGTGCAAAAATCATACATTGTAATTTCTGGATTTTTATTTATTTTTTTAGATAATGTCTCTCACAGTGAACATGCACCTCCATGATTTCCAGGGTGGCTGTGGTGGGGTGGTTAGGGGAGTCGTCCTGGAACCACAAGGTCGCCAGTTCGATCCCCCCATCCAGCCGTTTCAGTTATTGTGTCCTTGGGCAAGACACCAGTGGTGCCGGTGCATGGCAGCCCTGCCTCAGTCATTGTGCCCCAGGGCAGCTGTGGCTATAGCTTACTGCCATCAGTGTGTGAATGTGTGTGTGCATGGGTGAATGTCTGATGTGTAAAGCACCTTGGGGTCCAAGTGGATTTGAAAAGGTGCTATATTATACAGGGTTCCTACGGGTCCTTGAAATCCTTGAAAGTTTGTGAATTAGAAAAAATATTTCAAGGCCCTGGAAAGTTTGTGAAAACAGCCAAAAATTATACTTGTCCTTGAATGTTTTTTGGGGATTGAAGTTTTCTATTCACACGACTGATTTTCATCATCTGTTAAAAAAAATAAAATAAATAAATAAATA